>NW_016107318.1:5507068-5607068 GCF_001604975.1 Cebus imitator
GATGGGGTCTTCTAAGTATACAATCGTGTCATCTGCAAATAGAGACAATTTGACTTCCTCCTTTCTTAATTGAATACACTTTATTTCTTTTTCTTGCCTGATTGCTCTGGCTAGAACTTCCAATACTGTATTGAATAGGAGTGGTGAGAGAGGGCATCCTTGTCTAGTGCCAGATTTCAAAGGAAATGCTTCCAGTTTTTGCCCATTCAGTATAATATTGGCTGTGGGTTTGTCATAAATAGCTTTCATTATTTTGAGATACATTCCATCAATACCTAGTTTATTGAGAGTTTTCAGCATAAAGGGCTGTTGAATTTTGTCAAAAGACTTTCTCTGTATCTATTGAGATAATCATGTGGTTTTTGTCTTTGGTTCTGTTTATGTGGTGGATTACCTTTATAGATTTGTGTATGTTGAACCAGCATTGCATCCCCAGGATGAAGCCTACTTGATTGTGATGGATAAACTTTTTGATGTGCTGTTGCAATTGGTTTTCCAGTATTTTATTGAATATTTTTGCATCTATGGTCATCATGGATATTGGCCTGAAGTTTTCTTTTCTTTTTGAGACTCTGCTGAGTTTTAGTATCAGGGTGATGTTGATCTATAAAATGATTTGGGAAGGATTCCCTCTTTTTGTATTGTTTGGAATAGTTTCAGAAGGAATGGTACCAGCTCCTCTTTGTATGTCTGGTAGAATTTGGCTGTGAACCCATCTGGACCTTGGCTTTTTTTACTTGGTAGGCTACTAATTGCTGCCTCAACTTCAGCCCTTGTTATTGGTCTATTCAGTGTTTTGCATTCTTCCTGGTTTAGGCTTCGGAGGGTGCAAGTGTCCAGGAATTTATCCATTTCTTCTGGTTTACTGGTTTATGTGCATAGAGTTGTTTGTAGTAATCTCTGCTGGTAGTTTGTACTTCTGTGGAATCTGTGATGATATCCCCTTTATCGTTTTTTATTGCATCTACTTGATTCTTCTCTCTTTTCTTTTTTATTAATCTGGCAAGTGGTCGGTCTATTTTGTTGATCTTTTCAAAAAACCAGCTCCTGAATTTATTAATTTTTTGAAGGGTTTTTGTGTCACTATCTCCTTCAGTTCTGCTCTATTCTTAGCTATTTCTTATCTTCTGCTAGCTTTTGAGGTTTTTTGATCTTGCTCCTCTAGCTCTTTCAATTTTGATGATAGGGTGTCGATTTTAGATCTTTCCTTGCTTCTCATGTGGGCATTTATTGCTATAAATTTTCCTCTAGACACTGCTTTAAATGTGTCCCAGAGATTCTGGTACATTGTGTCTTCATTCTCATTGGTTTCGAAGAACATCTTTATTTCTGCCTTCATTTCATTGTTTATCCAGTTGACATTCAGGAGCAGGTTGCTCAGTTTCCATGTAGTTGTGTGGTTCTGAGTGAGTTTCTTAATCCTGAGTTGTACTTTGATTGCACTGTGGTCTTAGAGACTGTTTGTTATGATTTCCGTTCTTTTGCATTTGCTGAGGAGCGATTTACTTCCAATTATGTGGTCAATTTTAGAGTAGGTGTGATGTGGTGCTGAGAAGAATGTATATTCTGTGGATTTGGGGTGGAGAGTTCTGTAAATGTCTATTAGGTTTGCTTGGTCCAGGTCTGAGCTCAAGTCCTGGATATCCTTGTTGATTTTCTGTCTCATTGATCTGTCTAATATTGACAGTGGAGTGTTAAAGTCTCCCACTATTATTGTGTGGGAGTGTAAATCTCTTTGTAGGTCATTACAAACTTGCTTTATGTATCTGGGTGCTCCTGTATTGGGTGCGTATATATTTAGGATTTTTAACTCTTCTTATTGCATTGATCCTTTTACAATTATGTAATGCCCTTCTTTGCCTCTTTTGATCTTTGTTGGTTTAAAGTCTATTTTATCAGAGATTGGGATTGCAAATCCTGCTTTTTTTTTTTTTTTGCTCTCCTTTTGCTTGAAAAATCTTTTTTTTTTTTTTTTTTTGCTCTCCTTTTGCTTGAAAAATCTTCCTCCATCCCTCTATTTTGAGCCCATATGTATCCTTGCACATCAGATGGGTTTCCTGGATACAGCACACTGATGGGTTTTGGCTTTTTATCCCATTTGCCAGTCTGTGTCTTTTGATTGGGGAATTTAGTTCATTTACATTTAAGGTTAATATTGTTATGTGTGAATTTGATCCTGCCATTTTGATGCTAGATGGTTGTTTTGCCCATTAGTTGAGGTGGTTACTTCATTGTGTCAATGCTCTTTCCCATTTTGCATGTTTTTGGAATAGCTGGTACTGGTTGTTCCTTTCTATGTTTAGTGCTTCTTTCAGGAGCTCTTATAAGGCAGGCCTGGTGGTAATGAAATCTCTGAGCAATTGCTTGTTTGTAAAGGATTTTATTTCTGCTTTGCTGATGAGCTTAGTTGGCTGGATATACAATTCTAGGTTGAAAGTTCTTTTCTTTAAGGATATTGAATATTGGCCTCCACTCTCTTCTGGCTTATAGGATTTCTGCTGAGAGCTCCGCTGTGAGTCTGGTGGGCTTTTCTTTGTGGGTAACCCGACCTTTCTCTCTGGCTGCCCTTAGCATTTTTTTCTTCATTTCAACCCTGGTGAATCTGACGATTATGTGCCTTGGGGTTGATCTTCTTGTGTAATATCTTTGTGGTGTTCTTTGTATTTCCTGGACTTGCATGGTGGCCTGACTTGCCAGATTGGGGAAGTTCTGCTGAATAACATTTGAAGAGTGTTTTCTAGCTTGGATTAATTCTCTCCATCACATTCAGGTACATCTACCAAATGTAGATTACGTCTTTTCACATAGTCCCATATTTCTTGGAGACTTTGTTCATTCCTTTTTACCCTTTTTTCCTAATCTCACCTTCTTGTTTTATTTCATTGATTTGATCTTCGGCCTCTGATATCCTTTCTTCTGCTTGGTAAATTTGGCTATTGAAACTTGTGTATGCTTCATGAAGTTCTCATGTTGTGTTTTCCAGCTCCATCAATTCATTTATATTCCTCTTTAAGCTGTTTATTCTTGTTAGCATTTCATCAAACCTTTTTTCAAGGTTCTTAGTTTCTTTACGTTGGGTTAGAACATGTTCTTTTAGCTCAGAAGTTTTGTTATTACCCACTTTCTGAAGTCTGTTTCTGTCAATTCATCAGGCTCATTCTCCATCCAGCCTTGTTCCCTTGCTGGTGAGGAGTTGTGATCCCTTGGAGGAGGTGAGGCATTCTGGTTTCAGGTGTTTTCATCCTTTTTGTGCTGGTTTCTTCCCATCTTTGTGGATTTATCTACCTGTGGTGTTTGTAGTTGGTGACTTTTGGATGGGGTCTCTGAGTGGACGTCCTTTTTGTTGATGAGGAAGTTATTTCCTTCTGTTTTTTAGTTTTCCTTCTAACAATCAGCCCCCTCTGCTTTAGGATTGCTGGATGTCCACTCCAGAACCTGCTTGCCTGGGGATCACCTGCGGCAGCTGCGGAACAGTAAGGGTTGCTGCCAGTTTCCTCTTCTGTTTTCTCCATCCCAGAAGAATACCTGCCAGATGTTAGCCTGAGCTCTCCTTTATGAGTTGTCTTTTTGGATATATGGGGTTTGGGGAGCTGCTTGACGAGACAGCCTATCCCTTATAGGAGCTCAAGTGCTGAACTGTGAGCTCCATTCTGTTCAGAGCTCCTGGGCAGCTACTTTTAAGTCTGCTGCAGTGGAACTCATAACTGCCTTTTTCCCTAGGTTTTCTGTCCTGTGAAGGTGGGGCTTTATTTATAAGTTCCTGACATGCTGCTGCCTCATTTCAGAGATGCCCTGCCCAGCGAGGAGGTAGCCTAGTCACAGTCTGCCAGCAGAGGTGTTGCTGAGCTGCCGTGGGCTCTGCCCAGCTGCTGTGTGAACTTCCTTGCAGTTTTGTTTATAGAGGTATAGTTAGAACTGCCTCAGTAATGGCAGTCTGACTCAGTAATGATGGAGTGCCTCGGTAACGGTGGACGCCCTTCCCCCCACAGAGCTGGACTGTCCTGGGTCCAGCTACACTTGCTGTGAAACTTTCAATCCAGAGTGTTTCAGATTGCTGGTCTTTGTGGGGGTGGGATCTGCTGAGCCAGATCACCTGGCTCCTTGTTTCAGCCCCCTTTTATTCAGTTGAATGGACGACTCTCTCTCCCAGGTATTCTAGGTGCCAGTTGAAATGGCAGCCAGATTTTTGTGAGTTTTTGTGCAGATACCTGCTGTGCTGGCTGAAATAGCCGTGCTGGAGACTTGTGGTGCTTTTCCACCTGGGTATCTCCTGGTCTGTGGGCAGTAAAAACTCATTTGGAAATGTGTTGATCACTCACCCTATGTGTTCTTGCTGGGAACTGCACTCCAGAGTTCTTCCTATTCAGCCATCTTGGATCCTCCCTTCCCAACTTTTTCCTCTTTCAAATTTATTTCTTAATTGAAAAATAAAAACATACATATATTTATCATATACAACATGATGTTTTGAAATATGTATGCATTGTGAAGTGGTTAAATCCAGCTAATTCACATATACATTACCTTACATATTATCATTTTTAAGTACAGCTACAATCTATTTTCTTAGTTACTTTCAAGAACGTAATATATTATTGTTAATGTTATTATTGTCACCACATTGTACAATAGAGCTCTTAAGCTTATTCTCCCTAGCTAAAGAGATTTTATATATTTTAGGCAATATCTCCAACCTCCCACCTCCTCTTGGCCCTTGGGAACCACTGTTCTCCTCTCTGTTTCTGAGTTCAACTTTGTTAGATTCTGAATACATTATAAGTGAGGTCATGAAGTTTTTGTTTTCCTCTGCCTGGCTTATTTCACTTAACATAATGTCCTCTAGGTTCATCTGTGTTGTCACAAATGACAGGATTTTCTTTCTTTTTTTTCTTTTTAAGGCTAAGTAGTATTCCATTAATGCACAAACCACATTTCTTTATGCATTTATCTGCCAATGGACACTTTGATTCCATATCTTGGCTAGCATGGATTATGTTGCATGAATATGAGAGTGCAGATAAAAAATGACTTATCTTGATCAAGATTTTCTAAGACATATACATTATTTTCTTTTATGGTGAAACACATGAAACAAATCCAAATACACATCTACAGTTAAAAAATGTACTTGTCACTCAGCTTTAAATATAGAACATGACTCGTATAATAGAAGCCTAGCTGTGTTGCCCTGTCCATCATGCTACCTGCTCCTCTCACCTTTCTGAGGTAGCCTCCATCCTGAATTTTATGATAAGCATTTTCTTTGCTTACTGTATAGTTTTACTATATCTGTATACAACCCTGAAAATATTTGATGTTTTATTTTACTATTTATTTGCATTTTTATATATGTAACCATATACTATCTCAATCATTTCCTTTTTAAATTCAAAATTATTCTTTTTAAAACCATCCCTGTTAATGTATATTTCTGTGTTCATTTATTTTTCCAGCTGTATATTATTCCATATTTTGAATACATCACAATTTATCCTTTCAAATGGAGAATGGATTGTTTCTAGGTTTTGTTATTATAAATATTCTTGTATATGTCTCCTCAAACACATGTACAAAATTTCCTTTGGCTATATATAGGAGGAGAAGAAATATTGGGTAATAAGTAATGGGCCTGTTCAAATTCACTGTGTAATGCTAGTTTTCCAAAGAGGCTGTACCAATTTATAATCCAACAAACTGTTTACAAAAGTTCTCATTGTTCCTATAATTCCCAACATAATATTTTTCTACTGTTCATTTGGGATTCTAAATTTATTGTCAGATATGTGTAAAAAGTTATTATTATTTTTTTGGTCAGCTTCTAGAGTCCAATTTTATTCTCTTGATTGTATCTTTTGGTAAAGAGAAGTTTGAAAAAATTCTGTGTAGTCAAATTGATTGTTTTTAGTTCATGTATTCAATTTCTGTATCTCATTTAAGAAATCCTTACCATCCCAAGGTCATAAGGGAATTTTCCTATCTTCTCTTTTTAAAGTTTTATATTTTCTTTTCACATGCTTTAAAACTATCTGGAATTGATTTTTGTGTGGGGCATGAATTAAAGGTCCAATTTCATCTTTTGTTCCATGAAGAACCAATTGTCCCAGTGCCTTTTATTAACTAATCTGTCATTGCCTCTCTAATCTGCAATGACAGTTTTCTTATATATCAGGTTACCATATAAAATGGATTTATTTTGAGACTCTCTTGCTGTTCTATTGGTTTATTTATCTGCTCCTGAGCCAACACAAAGATGTTAATTGCTAAAGCTTTATATAATTTTTTACATCTTATAGGGCAAATTTTTCAAATTTCCCTTCATGGGAAACAGGCAATTTTGTGATATTGTGTTGTTCTATCAATGAAAATGGTACAGTTCAATGTATTTGCATATTTTGCATATTTTAAGACCTTTCAATAAAAGTTTAAAATTTTATCCTTAGAAGTCTTCTATATGTTTTCTTAAGTTTGTTAGTAGGTAGTTTATATAGTCTTGACATTATAAACAGATATTTAAAATGATATTTTCTAGCTCATTTTTGCATATGTATAGAAATACTACACACATTAATAACAGTAGAATATTTTGGGTTGTCTATGTACATAATTATATAATTGGCGCATAATGACAATTTCTTTTCTTGCTTTGTTGGAAATCATCAATGCTTTCTCTAAAGTCATTAAGGTGACCATATCATTTTTCTCTTTAATCTGTTAATTCAGTGAATTACATATGTTAATTTGCCAGTGTTAATCTAATTTTGAATTTTTGAAATAAATTCAACTTGGTCATGAAAACATTATCTAACCATGTCTGGAATTGGCTGGTTAGTAATTTAGCATTTCTACATTTATGTTCACTAGAGATATTGGACTATAGCTTTTCCTTTTTGTACTACCATTGTCAGATTTGGGTATACAAGTTGTGCCAGCCTCAATAAATAAAAAAGAAAGTCTACTCTTTTTTCTCTATTCTGGGAATAGTTTAAGATTAGAATAAGCTGCCTTTTGAATATTTCTTAGCAATGCCAGTAAAAATAGCATTTTTTTTCTGATCTGATTTTATTCATGGTTATGGACTATTCAATTTTCTTATATGTGAGTAAATTTTGGAAAATTATAGTTCTCTAGGAATTTGCCCGTCTCATCTCAGTTTTCAGGGTTTATTTGGTATAAAACTGATTATAATATTCTTAATCTCTGCTCCGTGTGTAGGTATTCCACACTTTGCCTTCTTAAAAATTATTCATTTATGACTTCTCTTCCCTGATTTTTTTTCCTAGAAATTTGCCTATTTGGAAAAAATGTTTCCTTTTTAAAAAGATTGAATTTGATTTGTGAATACTCTTTATAGTAGCTGGCCATTTCTGTTCTTATGTCTATTATAGCCTTTCTTCTGCTGTTAAAGTCTTATTTAGGTTCCATTTCTAACCAAAGAAGTTGAATGCTTAATTCATTAATTTTCATCTGTTATTATTTTTCTAAAGTAAGCATATGAGGCTATAAATTCTAACTAATGCATTGACTGTATACCATAAGTTTTGATAAATACTGCTTCATGGATTGTTCAGTTGTAAATATGTCCTATTTCTATTGTGATATTTTTGACCAGAGTTGTTCTAAAGTATGATTTTAAATTTGCACACATTTAGAGTTTTTTAGTTGTTTTTTTTTTAAATAATTAATTGCTAACTATATGCATCATGATCAGAAAATAAGTTGCACTTGGTATTAATTCTTTGAAATTTATTGAAGTTATCATTATGGTCTAGCACATGACTAATTTTCCTAAATATTCCTTGTGTATCATAAAAGAAGTGTGTTTTGAAGTTTTGGGGCACAATATTCCTGCTATTTCTAAATTGTTCATTGGGCTGTTTCATCTATCCTTCCTCAATTTTGATGGCTTATTCTATCCGTCATTGAAAACCTTACGTTTAAGTACCCAGTTATGTTAGTGGATTGTCAATATTCAATTTTACATTAATAACAGACTTTCAAATAAACTCTTGAGTAAGCAGATGGATATATGATTCTGACATTCAGTGAAGAGGTCCAGTGTTGAAAAGCAAACCTGGGAATCATTGCATTTAGATGATCCTTCAGGTCTAGAGATTAGATAATACAGAGTAAAAATAAGAAAGAAATCTGAGGATTGAGTCATGGGGCATGACAGTGTTTACAGGTTGGGAAGATAGGAAGGAACAGACAAAAAAAACTCAAAGAAGCTAGTAAAGTAGGAGATAACCCCAGAGAGATTGACATGCTGAAAGTCAAGTGAAGAAAGTTTTCAAGAGGCAGGAAGTGGTTGAATGTGTCAAATGTTGCTGAATGACAATGATGACAAATAGAACAAACCCAAAGGTCCTTGGAGGCATGCATATTAATTGATGGCAGCAGAAGTCTACATATCAGTGGTGCCAGGCTACTTGCTAGTAGTCTGAATCTATCAGAATTCAGGGTTCTGGGATCCCAGCTTTGCCATCAAAGAGCTAAGAAGGTAAATCTAATAAGTGTACTCAGGTTGCCTGTCTATGCTACCCTTGCTACATATTCATCTCTGCTTTGATGTAGCTGTCCTCACTGTGGTTTGCAAAAGGCGACGATGTAGTCTTCTCCAGAAGTCCATAAAGAGAGTGGGGTAAGAGTCCTTGGACTGTCAAAGTGTTCTGGTTCAAAGCATTCTTTCTCCCCAGGATGCAGCTCACAGCACAATGCTCTCACCACTACCCCGTGCTTCCTCTGGTGGACTCCTTGCCCACCGTTCCCTTGCAGCCGGAAGAAGCAGAATTTTTCTTTTTATGTGCCCATGTTGTATTATTTGATTCCATTGCTAGCCTCGATGACAAAAAAATGTTATTCTTCTTCACACTGATGGAGAAGCACGTGGTAAAATGTAACCTAAAGAAATGTGAGAAGAGTTTAATATTTGATATTTAACAATTCATAATGTTTAATCTGTAAGAAAAGTAAATTTCCCATCTCACTCTTCCTTTTCACACATGCATAAACTGGCTCCTGGCTATGTCTTAAAGGGAGATGGCTGTATGAGACAGGCCTTTAGGGGAAGATTAAAATGTAACAGTTGAGTGAGGGAGCCATCTTATTGGAAGCTTTGGGAACATGAGCATAAACAGTTCTTAGTTCTAACCATCAGGGCTTCCCTTAGAAGGGTAAAGGTTTCAAGATAAGGATGCTGGAGAAAGTATTGCCCTTAGACGTGGATAAGAGATGCACCTGCCCTGCATTCTATACTTTAGGGCATCTCATATAACACTTCTCTGTGTACACCTCTCCTTACTGGGGTAGGCATGCTCGAGACAAATGAACAGCCCTATGAGGAACCTGCATCTCCCCCCAACCTCCAACTTCTAGGTTACATCTGGGTATCTCAGACCCATAGCTGAAAGCTTGTTACAAGGGCTTGTGCACATCTTTTTTCTGAATCTATCTTCCCAAAGGTATACCATATCTCAAATGACCATCCCTATAGGCCCTAGGTGTGGCTAAAGAGGGGCTGTTTGTGTGGTGAGGGATGTAATAGAGCATGGCAAATGAACAGGAGTGTCCAGATATTTTGAACATCCCACAGTGTGGGATGAAATCAGGAGTGGGAAGAGGAGGCAGTGGGTTATCATAATATTTCCCTAAACCACCACAAGACTGAGCTTCCATGTTGATATGTTTTAGATCTTTGTCCCCATCAAATACCACATGGAATTATAACGCCCAGTGTTGGAAGTAAGGCCTGGTGAGAGGTGATTAGATCACAGAGGGGTGGTTTTCCCCTGAATGGTTTAACACCATCTCCTTGGTACTGTTCTCCTGATAGTAAGGATCCCCTCCCACCACTTGCTCCTGCTCCCATCATGTAAGACACTTCTCTTCCCCTTTGCCTCTGCCATGATTTGAAGCTTCCTGAGGCCTCCCCAGAAGCTGAGCAGATGCCAGTATCATGCTTCCTGTACAGCATGTGCAACTGTTAAAACTCTTCTCCTTATAAATTACCCAGTCTCAGACATTTCTTTATAGCAATACGATAATAAGCTAATACAGAAAATTGGTACCAAAGAGTGGTGTATTGCTAGAAAGATACCTAAAAATGTGGAAGCAACTTTGGAACTGGGAAATGGGCAGAAGCTGGAAGAGTGTGGAGGGCTCAGAAGACAGGAAGATGAGGGAAAGTTTGGAACTTCAAGAGACTGGTTGAATGTTCATGACCAAAATGCTGGTAGTGACATGGACAGGTAAGGCCAGACTGCTGAGGTCTCAGATGGAAATGAGGAACTTATTGGAACTGGAGTAAAGGTCACCTTTGTTATGCCTTAGCAAAGAACTTGGCTGTATTGTACCCCAACCCTAGGGATCTATGGAACTTTGAACTTGAGAGTGATAATTTAGGGTATCTGGCAGAAGACATTTCTAAGCAACAAAGTATTCAAGATTTGGCATGGTTGCTTCTAACAGCCTATGCTCATATGGCAAAGAAATGACCTAAAGTTGGAACTTATATTTAAAGGGGAAGTAGAGTGTGAAAGTTTGGAAAATTTGCAGCCTGGTCATGTGGTAGAAAAGAAAAGCTCATTTTCAGAAGAATTCAAGCAGGCTGCAGAAATTTGCATAAGTAAAAGGGTACCAAGTGATAATTATCAAGGCAATGGGGAAGGGTCCTCAAAGGTATTTTGTTGTAGCCCCTCCCATCACAGGCCCAGAGGCCTATGAGGACAGAATGGCTTTGTGGGCCAGGCTCAGGGTCCTACTGCCTGGTGCGACCTCAGAACACTGCTCCCTGCATCCCAGTCCCTTCTGCTCCAGCCATAGCTCAAAGGGGCTTAGGTACAGCTTGGGCTTCTGCTTCAGAGGTTGCAAGCCATAAAAATTGGCAGCTTCCATAGGGTGCTAATCCTGTGAGTGCACAGAGTGCAAAAGTTGAGGCTTGGCAGCCACTGCCTAGATTTCAGAGGATGTATGGAAAAGCCTGGACATCCAAGCAGAAGCCTTCTACAGAGACAGAGCCATCATGAAGAACCTCTGCTAGGGCAGGGCAGAGGGGAAATGTGGTGCTGGAGCTCCCATACAGAGTATCCACTGGGGCATTGCCTTGTGGAGCTGTGAGAAGAGGGCCACATTCCTTCAGACCCCAGAATGGTAGATACATCGGCAGCATGCACCCTGCACCTGGAAAAGCCTCAGGAACTCAGTGACAGCTCTTGAAAGCAGCTGCAAGGGCTGAACCTTGCAGAGCCGCAGTGGCAGAGCTGCCCAAGATCTTGGGAACCCACCCCTTGCATCAATGTTTCTTAGATGTGGGACATGGAGTGAAAGGATAATTAATTTGGAGCTTTAAGTTTTTAAAACTGCACTGCTGGATTTTGAACTTGCGTGGCCCCTGTAGCCCTTCTTTTGGCCGATTTTTCCCTTTGGGGATGGGAGTGTTTACCCAATGCTTATACTCCCATTGTATCTTGGAAGTAACTAACTTGTTTTTTATTTTATGAAATCATAGGCAGAAGGGACTAGCCATGGCTCAGATCTTTGGACTTTGGACTTTTGAATCAATGCTGGAATGAGTTAAGACTTTGGAGGACTGTTGAGAAGGGTTTATTGTATTTTGCAATGCAAGAAGGATATGAGATTTAGGATTCCAGAAGTGGAATATGGTTTGGATCTGTATCCCCATCAAATCTTATGTTGAATTGTAGTCTCAATGTTGGAGGTGGGGCCTCATGGAAGGTGGTTGGATCATGAGGGTGGGTTTCTCATGAAGGTTTAGCACCATCCCTTTGGTGCTGTTCTCCTGACAGTGAGTGAGTTCTCATGAGATCTGGTTGTTAAAATTGTGTAGCACCTCCCCGCTTGCTGTCTCTTGCTCCTGCACCCACCACGTAAGATGTCTCACTCCCCTTTGGCCTTCACCATGATTAGGAAATTCCTAAGGCCTCCACAAAAGCTGAAGCCGCTATGCTGCCTGTACAGCCTACAGAACCATGAGCCAATTAAACCTCTTTTCTTTATAAATTACCCAATCTCGGGTATTTTTTTTATAGCAGTGTGAGAACAGGCTAATACACAGGTGGTTATGAAGGTATATTTATCAAAGTAGAAATATAAAATAGTTTTCATTTGACATTTTGTTAGATTGATTTATAAGCTATAAATACTTAAATTATTTTGTATGTCTTACTCTGGGCCTTACAGAACGTTAGGGATAGAGTGTAGGATATGGGGGACTCTATTAAGACTGGTATGTATATAAAATGTCATAGAACAATGCATATGTATGTAAAATAGATTTCATTTTTAAAAAGTGCTTTGAGTGTGGCTTTTGTAAGGCACAGCATTTTGCTGTACTCCTTCCAAAACACAGGCCCCCCTAGTAACCACCCTAACTGCCTTACTTACGGGGTGGTCCTGCCAACCAGGTTGGCTTCCTCATTCCTCTATAATACTTCTCCAAATAAAAAGTCATTTCCTTACCAACGTGGTGTGCCTTACTAACCCCCCTGTATTTCTCTTGTCCTTCTGCTGAGCTAAAATGTGCCGTATTACCAGCTCTCTTCTGATCCACATACAGTAAAATCCTACTTATCTTCCCAGACCTAACACAAAGACCAGCTCATGGAGTTTTCTGATCATCTGTCAGTGTTTCTATCTCTCTCAGTAGCATATGAGCCCCTGAGGTCAGGAGGAATATCTGATTCATCTTTGTTGTATAAGCCTGCCCCAGAATCCTACACATGCAGGCATTCACTGAATATCTTCAGGTAAAATGAATAAATTTCCTAATTATCATAGAATATGTATCTAGCACGATGGGTTTAGCCCTGAATGATATACTGAATATGAGCAGGAGGGCTATTTCCTCTCCGTATCTTCTGTCTTAACAACAGATTTTAAATTCTGAAAAGGGCTTGTAGTTATCTTTCTATAAATATTTGAGAGTAACTAGCATAGTTTTGAGATAATAGTTAGCTCCTAATCATATCTGAAGTTGATTAGAGAAAAAGGGATGTGAAGAAAATGATTTAAAATGAAAATGGAGACAAGTACTTCTAAATGACTAAGAACGCCCTATGTCCGCAGACGTGTTGCAGTGATGGCAAGGGGAGAGAAGAGTTGGAGAAGACTGAAAATGAGCTCAAGGTCCTGAAGAGAGAATTCCATTCCTATTTTTTACTTCACTATTGCTACCTTTATTTTTAGGATTCAGAGTGATCTGTGAGGTGATCTCCACCGTCACTACATCCTTTCCTCTTAGTCCAAGCTGTCAAACTGCTCGACAGTTGCATGTTTCTCTCCAGTTTATACAACTTGCAGATAACTTCTTAAGCATCCCTCTACTCTTCCTTGAGAAAATAATGCTGGCAGCTGACTCCGTGTTATCCCCTAGCCTGGGAAAAGAGATTTAAAAACCCTCCTACTAATTCACATTTGTCTTTGGAATATATTTTTCTGAACATCAGCACAGCCATGAATTAATTTCATTATGACATTAATTAAGTTTTTTAAAAAAACTATAATCACAGATAGCACAGATGAGACGACTTAAAAGAGTCAGTATCAAGCCAAAAGCTACACTATGATTAGGCAATATATCAGGACAACACCTTTTCTCCCAACTCAAGTCAAATAAAAATGAGGAATGGAGAGTGAGGGGGCTGCAGAGACAAGGCGATCTGCCTGAACCGTGCCCCTTTCACACTTGCTGGGGGCCAGGGCTGGAGCTTGAGGCAAGCCCAGAACAGAGGCTGCAAAGAGCAGATCGGGCAGCAAGAGCAAGAGGTGGGATTAGCGTGCATTTTTTAAATCAGAGAGAATTGCATGCGAATTCTTCTTACTAAGACCTTGGGCAACTACCCTCTCAGAGCCTCAGTTTCTTCATTTATTTTCCTTAAATTTTGATTAACATGGAACCAGAACTAGCGGACGATATTTGAGATACCAGTATATGTATCCCAAGAGATCTCAATATGTTGCAGCAAATAGGCTCTGCCTTAAAAGGAATTTAATAAGAAAATATATGAAATTCTACTCATGATTTAAAGAAACTTACATCACTAAGCATGCAAGTGCTACAGTAATTACGTGCACACCTAGAGAGGAGCCAACAGAACTTCATGTAAAAGAAAAACATATACATTGGCTTTAAACTGTCACACCCACAGACTTTACGGAGGAAAAGACATGAGAATTAAGGACTGAAGGACAAATTTGTGTTCCCAAAAAAAGAATTTTGCAACAGACAGATTAAATTTTTACTCTGGAGGGTTCCTGGGGGAGAAATAGAGAAACTTGTAGGTCATTGGGAGACAGGTCTAATTGCCAGAATCGACAAGAATGATGTGGGCGATTTCTGGAGCTAATTGGTACCCATGCCTGGAAGTAATCAAGCAAAACTTGCACTGAAGGAAGTATAGCCTAATGGTTAAGAGCACACACACATTCTAGAGACACACTGCCTGGGTTGAAATCCCAGCTCTGCCCCTTTCAAGCTGTGCTTTTTTGTGCCTCATTTTCCCCACTTGTAAAAATGGAGATAAAAGCAATGCCTATAATTAACAAATGTAAAGTGCATCAGTGCTATGTAAGTTTTAGACTTTATTAGTGATATTATTTCTTGGAGGTGTTGTTGTTGAAAGAATCTGTGCTTTGAATGAGCTTGGTTGGATGACCAATATGGGGTCTTCCTTCTCTGAGATCCCATGATCCTATATTTCTATATGCTCAGCCACTAAAAGATTAAAATTGCTCATTAAGCACTAGCTGAGGCATTTTTGAAAGTCAAACACAAAGTGACAACAACAAACCATTTTTTTTCTAAAAAAAAAAAAAAAAAAAAAAACTTCCTCCATACTTTCCTGAATAGTGATGAACAACATGTTTGAATGATTATTCATACAATGATTCTCTGACTTCCCAAAAAAAATAGCCCCCCCCTAAAACCAGCACTTGGGCATCTAGGAGCAGCAGAGGTAGAGATAGAAAGCAGAGAAGGATGCGAGTCAAAGTTAAATCCATTTTAGAAGAGAAGTCTATAAAAAGACTCCGTGGTATGATGCAGGCAAAATGAAGGACGATTGCTGTGGCCTGGTGAACATGCCCCTTGATTGTGCACCTGCGCTTCCTAAGGGGTCAGGATGGGGTAATGCAACAATTCTTCATTGCAAACAGCTTCCTCAGTATTCTCCCATTTTAGCCTCCAATCCATTTGTATACTCCTGGCTGAGTATTTCTTCTAGAATACCAATTCATCCCTGCCGAACACCCCTCAAGGACTCCCCACAAGTCTACAGTATGACATGTAAATTTTTTCTTTAATAATTCATCATCAACTGTGGTGAAATTCTAACATCTTACACCTGTTTCCAAGTGAGGACGCTAACTATCCATGATGTTTGTCCCTGATGTCCACCTCCAGAGTCTCTGAAACTAGGACCCTTAAATTAAGAAATTCAACCCAACAATTCCATCCACATTGGCCTGGCTGTCACTACAGGGGGTGGGTGTCTTTTTATATTACAATTTAATGGAATAATGTTTAGCTGCGGCTCTCATACCTACCTCCCTATAAACAGCAGCAGCAGCACTTAACAAAGCTCTGACTAAGGCAAATAGCCACAGACGGCTTAGCCCTCTGCTCTGGCACGGTGTCTTCCAGCTGAACTGGAGATATAATTCATGGCAGCAAACCTGAAACTGCAACTCTTGACAGATTAATTCCATAACAAAAATCAATCATGGCACTTGTTGCCAGCATACATAATATTCTGAGTTTCCTGTCTAGCACCACTGAGACAAAGGCCTCCTTGACCTTGACTACGTTAAACGAATGTGCTGATGCATTAATGTAATCAGCTGATCACTGCATGCACCATTGTCCCTGTCTGCTTCACAGTCATCAGCATTGAGCACTTATTTCCTGGAGCTACCTAACTCAACCAAATTGCCATACCTACTAGCAGAAAGAATGTCTCTACTGGGCAAAAATAGTAGTTATAGCAACATCCTGAGAATGTTTATTTTTTGACTGGTCACCTCAGGCCATATGTCAGCTGATTTGCCTGCTAGCTTTTCCCTGAGCAAATATCTGTCATTCAAGGTGGGTGGTAGGGGGAAGCTCACACTGGAAATTCCAGTTTGACTGGCGAGAAAATAATCTCCTGTTCAGAAAATACCTTTGTTCACTTCCAGGGACAGAGACTAAACAGGAAAGAAAACACGGACAGGCAGCTGGCTGAGCACATCACCCTTATAATGAGCAAACTGAAAAGGCTGGTGTGTGGAGTGACAAGGTGGATGGAGTAGAGAGAAGGAAAATAACTTCTCTGTTTCCAAGATTGGAGAAATTGAGGGACACTAAACAACATGAATTGCAGTTGGAGCAGAAGGACCCTTAGGAAAAGGACTATTGACTCTTCCACTGGATTGCTCCACACAGATAGATGGGTGAAGACATTCTCAGTTGATGTAATCTGTGAGACAAAGCTTCTAAGTAGCCTAGTATTAGTTAGTGTGGACAACATTCTCAGCAATCAGAATCTATATAGAAGCGTGAAGTCTGATGTCTGACCATGAGCAACCTTGCATGAGTATTTCAATTAGACAAAGATGGCTAGGAGACACACGTGGACTTAGACACCTGAGTGCTAAGTGGCGATCTCTCATTTTGAAAGCTCTTAATTTACCATGTTATAAAATGATCCTGTGGCAAAAGGAAAGAGCTAATTAAGCATTTCATTATCTGACTGATACAACAAAACAAAGTGGCAGTGAGAAAAAATCAGCACTGGGAAACATCTGTCTCACTCTAATCCTGAGAATTTCACAGCCTAGGACAGTATCTGCCAATGGAGGTTTTAAAATATTGAAATAGAGGAATCTTCAAATAGCATGTTATAGAAACACCTCCAGGGAATAAACTCTAGGTAAGGTTCGCTCTTCAAACCTGTACGTAGAATGTACTGTTCTTAGAAATGACAAGTATACCTCAGTACAGACAAAATCATGTTCAAGTTGGCAGTGATTTAATGAATATGAGAAAATTATACTGAAATTTACTGTGTTGTCTTTCTCATGCTCAAGGATTTGCTAAGTGTCTTTCTAACAAGCACTTAAACTGCTGAGAGACCAGGGATGGGTGGACAATGATAAAATGTCTACTCTTACAGTTGACACATTTCCTAGAATACTTTGCTGGTTGTTGGAGGAGTGTTGATTTCTGATGTCATAGCTCTCCCTGCATTTACTTGAGTGGGCAATGAGATTTGGGATGAATAACTCCATTTGTAGCTTCTTCTTCTAATACTCTAGTAAACTAGTATGTAGTTAGGGTCATTCATACATCCTGAAAATGTGCTGCCCAAAAATAGACCATTCAAAAGCACATAAGCAAATGAAAGCACTGTTTAATTTTTTATTATAAAATTAATTAGAAAATTAGTGTAGAAATACAGAAAAGACAAATAATCAGACAGAATAAATAAAAACAATGTACAATCTCACACCAGAGAGAGTTAACTTGCACAGGGCCTGGTGCATAGTAGGTACTCAAGAAATATTTGTTGAATATATATTTCCTTCCATTGTTTTTTAAATGCAAATATATACATTTTTTAAAATAAAAAGTGAACCATATTGTGCCTAGTTGTCTGAAACCTGATTGTAAAAAATTTAGCAATAGATTATAAATAGCTTTGCAAGTCATTAACTATTTTTATATAAGAATTTTACATAGTTACTCTTTTGTAGACACATTGGGAATAAAAATTAGACAATATCCAATAGCATATTCTCATTATTTCATTTCTTCAGCACATATTTTTTGAACACTTCCCATGTGTCAGAATCTATTCTAGACACTTGGGCTCTACTGGGGACCAGACAACATTCTGGCTTTCATGGGACTTCATTTGTAGTGGCGGGAGGCAGATCACAAAATTTTAAGCATAGTGTATAAATGTCTGAAGATGATAAGCACCATGGAAGAGAATAAAGCTAGATGAAGAGGAGAGAGAGTGACAGGAAAGCAGGAGGAAAAGACGGTCATTTTAAAAGGTGATATTTGAATAAAATCTTGAAAGAGAAGAAGGATTTAGCCACATAGATATTTTGAAGAAAGTGTCTCTGGCAGATGAAATAACTATGGCAAAGACCCCCAAATCGGAGTGTAATTGGCATGTTCAAGGAACAGCAAGGTGGCCAGAGCCTGTGAAGTAGAATGAAAAAAACAGGACAAGGTCACAGAAGGTAGGAGGGAAGGTCAAGTGGGAACTTAGAAGACGTTGTAAAGAGCTTTCCCTTTTCCTCTAAGGGAAATTGGGAGTCCCTGGAGTGTTCTGAGCAGAGGAGTGACATGATCTGACTTCTATTTTTACAGGATCTGCCTGAATGCTATGTCAAAAATAGAAGGTAAGGGGCAAAGGGGGGGAGCAGAGAGAAGCGACCAGCTAGGAGGCTACTGCAGTGAAGCGAGCAAGAGTGAGGAGGGCTGCCACCAGGAAGGGATAATGAAGGTGGTAAGAAGTTCAATTCTAGACAGACTTTGAAGGTATCCAGTGATTTGTTTGGTATCCATATATATATATTTTAATTTAACTTTTTCATTTTTGTGGGTACATAGTAGGTGCATATATTGTAGATTTTAAGTCCCCATTGATATATGCTGTTGGAGAGGATGTGGTGTGTGAAAGAAAGACAAGAATGAAAGGTCAACTCCTGGTGTTTGGGTTGAGCAATGGGAAGGGGAGATTTATCCTGTAGCAAGCTGGGAAGACTGTGGGAAGAGCAGATTTCAGGAGGCAGAGACAGGGATTCGGTATTGGTCATGTTAATTTTGAGATGTCTATTAAACATCCAAGTGGAGATATTGAGCATGCAATTGGATTTAAGAGCTTGGAGTTCAAGCAGAGTCCTAGAAATATGAGTCTAGACTAGAGACACAATGTTGGGAGTCATGAATGAATAGGTAGCATTAAAGCCAAGGGACTGGATGAGATCACATTATAAGTAAATTGGTAACAGAAGAGCATAGAAAGTGCTGAGGCATTCCTACACCAACATGCCCGCCAACAGATGATGACACATCAGCAAAAAAGACAGAGAGGACACCACCAGCGAGTCTGGAGGAAAACCAAATGAATGGGGTCCTGGAAGCCAGATAAAGAAGATATATTAAGGAGGAAAGACTGGTCAACTATGTCAACTGCTGTTAACTGGATCACTGCTACTCGTCAAGATAATGCCTTGCATAAAGTAGAAAAAGGCAACCTTTCTTGGGAATGTGTTCCCTCTAACCAGCAAGTCCGCAACTGCAATGTGGATTAGATTCCCCCCACCTTGCCACTGATCCCTTCTTTTAGGTGCCCTAGGGCAGTTATAACCTGTACAGCGGCACCCAAAGCTATATGGTCACTCTCATTGTTGAGTAGGATAAGAACCAAGACTTGATCATGAAATTTGGCAATGTGGATGTCATTAATGACCTTGACAGGAGTCATTTTGGAAGAGTGGTATCACACATCCATTAATGTTAAGGGTTTCAGAGGAAATGAGAGCAGAGACATTGGAGACAGTGAATATAGAGTGCTCTTTGGAGGCGATTTGCTGCAAACAGGAGCAGAGAAATAAGGGAGTAACTGGTGAGAAACATAGGGTCAAGATAAATGGAAAAGTAACAATATATTGAAGTGCAACAGAATAGATGTACAGCATCATCCTATATTTGCAGGGACCATGGCAGTGGTTTTGTCACTGTTTTCTTACATCCAATCTTGCATCCTGTAATCTTTTGTCCAAATGTCCCCCGAGTATGCATCTCTTAAGTCACATACTATCTCTTTCCAACACACTTAAATAATATCCAAAGCCTATACGATGACCTGTAAGATCCTGCTGGCTAGTTCTCCTTTCTCATTTCCAAGCACTGTCTCCTCAAATATGCGGCTCCAGCCTTGCTGACCTCCTGCTCCTCCTCCAACACACCAAGCCTTCTCCCAGCCTGGGCTTCTGCACTTGCTGTTTCTCCCATCTGGAACTCTCTTCAAATTTTTCCATGCATTGCTTCCTCTCTTCGTTCAGGCTTCTACCTAAACATCACCTCCCCAATCCTTGCTTGTCTACCTCATGATCTCCCTGTCACTCTCTATTTCTTTACTCTGTTGTTTTTTTTTTTAATTGTATGAATCACTATCTGACTACATGTATTTTCTTTTAACTCTGTCTCCCCCTGGAAAGAGAGTTTTATGAAGACAGGGACTTTGCCTCATTTAATTCACATGTTTACATCTAGCCCATACAATAATTATGGCTCATAGAATACACACAATAAATATATTTTAAATAAAGTGATAATTGAAAGGACACTACAATTAACACTATGAACACGTTAAGGCTTTTAAAGATACTGGCAATTAGGGGTCATGGGTTTGAGTTCTATTTGGCCGCTGGAGATGAGTAGTGAGCAGCTCCAGTGTGTACCTTTCTATTCAAGGTTACATGTGTGCTCTAAATATATTCTACTCAGAGGCAAAGGACTTTTGCTTCAACCCAATCACACTGTCTAGGATTGTAAATTTAATGTAAAATCTTTGGTACAAAATAAAACCAGACACATTCTCTGTCGTACTGGAAAGGACGCTGGCTATGCCTCAAAAGGTTCAAGTCTCTGCTCTACCATGTTAGTGCTGTGTGACCCTCAAGAAGTCACTATAATTCTCTGTACCTTAGATTCCTAGTCTTAAATTTGTAAAAAATAACATTTCATCTACTTCCATCGCCTCATTTCTTGAGGGCCAGGTGAGATATTTGAAATAGTGCTAAGAAAGGCACATAAATATTTTCTCAGAATGAAAAGAAAGTGTTTGCAGCTAATCCACAGGGCTGGAGGGGAGAACAGAGAGTTGTGCCACAGCCATGCACCATCTGGCTCTTTAAAATGCGTCCCTCAGGAAGAAAAATGAGATTGCTTTTGAGACTGTAGTAAAGAATCATTTCAAGAGTGATATTTTCCAACTCTAATAAGTCTGTGATCAATCAGTTTTTGGGGTAAAGGCCACTACTTCCACCAACTGACCTGGAAGCATGTACCATATATTTAATGTCGAGAGTGTACAAGCATAAGCAATTTTTGCCTGTGAAGAATAGAAAATAAAATCACGTAGTGTAAGAGACTAGACATCCCCATCTAGCTGGGAGCTGAGAGACGTGCCTGCAAAGCACCTCCAAATGCCAGCCTGTCCCTAGAGTGACCAGAGGTGGTGTTTTAGATCCTTCGAGTGTGTTAGATGCAAGAAGAGAGGAGTTTCCTGGAAGGATGTGAAAGCTAGGAACAGCAGGGGAGCCGGGATAGCTCAGGGCTCTCTTTTCTTTTATCTTTCCCATCTGGCAGCATTTTATTTGTACCTTTACTGGCTCCATTTCCCTTTTTCCACTATTGCTCTCTTCTGTTTACTTGTGTTTCTGTAACTCACGTTTCTGTTAGCTCAATCAATGCACGGCCCACCAGGTCACGCTGAGCCTCTGTCACTCTGTTTGCAGTGGCCCCAGACAACTATCCATAGCTTTTCAGTTTCCCAGTTCCAATATGTATCGAGGAATCTCACTGGTGGTCCAGCTTGCTTAACCATTTTCAGCCTGGCCATGTAAATCTTGGGTCATTGGTCTCTTCACTTTGGATTGCCCTGGAGAGAGATGCCCGTCTTGGGACAGGCAATCAGCTGTGGCCAGATTGAGTTCAGGTGGTGCAGAGCATGGCTGGGCCTGTTGGCACAGACTGCAGACTTGGGCAGATTTCCTACGAAGGGGTTTGGAGGCCGGGCATGGTGGCTCACGCCTGTAATCCTAGCACTTTGGGAGGCCGAGGCAGGTGGATCGCCTGAGGTCAGGAGTTTGAGAACAGTCTGGCCAACATGGTGAAACCCGATCTCTACTAAAAATACAAAAATTAGCCGGACATGGTGGCAGGCACCTGTAATCCCAGCTACTTGGGAGGTTGAGGCAGGAGAATTGCTTGAACCCAGGAGGTGGAGGTTGCAGTGAGCTAAGATTTTACCACTGCACTCAAGCCTGGACAGCAAAGAGGGAAACTCCATCTAACAACAACAACAAAAAAGTTTTGGGCTTTGCAGACATTTTAAATGGTACCTTGAGAAGGTGAGGGCATGTTATGTGTGTATGTTGCCCTGAAATGTATACTTAGAAAGTATAGACTATTACTCAAAGAGACAAGTTTATTAGGTCACCACATCTCCCACTTGAGGCCTTTATTTTGTTTTCATCTTGTCAATTAATCAAACATATTTTGTCATCCTTATTAATTTTTAAGGCTAACAAACAGGTTTTTGACATACCAAAAGGTAGACTAGACACCAAGTCCCATTAAGTTGTAAGAGCTGTTTTGCCACACACACTTTTATTACAGCAGACTTAGGCTGCCCAATAGATGAACCCTCCCAGTGGAGTACAAACTGGGATCCTACTACACTACACCCCTCCTTTGATGCACGCCTACCCAACTCTCACTCAATTCTCCAAGAGGTTCTTCTTGGTCCCCAGCAGTGAGAACTGGACATCAGGTCAAATCCTCATATTTCCTGATCATGCTTTTGGTTGTCCGAACCCAAGCAAACATTTAATGAAACTGAAGAAATTCTTTAACTCTCCATGTTGGATTCAAAATGGAGGTTTTATTGGCCAGGAAGAGGAGATCAGGGTTTCTTGCTCCTACCACCAATGCTCAGGGGCAAAAGATGACATCAGGGTATCATCTTTTTGGAGAAATGATTTTTTTTTGTGGGTCATTAGCATAGACACAGGAACTGAAAATGCTCTTTTCCTTGGCACTAAACTATCGGCACCACATGAGAGCACCCCTGGCCCATGGATTGGACAATTATGTGGCCTCCCAAGAGATCTTCTTAGAGCAAGAGTGGGACTTGGAACTCTACTCTCAGTTTCATTCCAGGATGTGAAATACAATGAATTCCTCATGCCATCCCCCACCATAAGAGCCAGAGAACTGAGTCCTTTGGAACTGTCTTGAAGTGGGGACCTTGTAGCTTTCTTTGTCAAGCCCAGGTACCAGTCCAGTTGTCTTTTGTTTAAAAGAAGAATGAGGAGCTCTGGTTCTGCTTGATGAATAAGGCTGATTGTGTAAGGTTGGACTTGTTCAAGGAGGCATTCACACAAATAAGTTGGCATGCAGGCGGTCTTCCCATGTTTGAGAGATCCATCAGAGAAAGATAAAGTTTCACACCTCCTTGTTGGCAGTTTTATTACCCATATAGGATATCCTGGAGAATCTGAATGACGTTCTTTCTGACCAGGAAGTCCCATGAGGATGACAGAGATGATAATAACATCAATAAGTCCCAAGGTACCTGCAGACATTCAGTGACTTAGGTAGGGTCACATATATAGTAAGCGGCCTCAGTACTAGAGAGATAGGTTTCCGTGATTATTAAGGCTTAATGTGCAGACATTTGAGAGTTTTACAAATGCATGGATCAGTTCACTCCCAATTTCTCCAGCCCAGTTGACTTTATGACTAACTTTTAAAAGTGGAACCATTGACCAGGACTCTAAATGTTTAGGGGACCAACCCCTTTCTCCATCTTAGCTCACCCTGTATCTGCTTCATTTTAATATTGAATAATCAAATTCAAACAATGCTAGTATGAAGACAGTAGGAATTTGGTCATTGGGACCATCCTTCTTGCGACAGGTAAACAGCAGGCCACTGCCTCCTTGCATTCCGTTTGTGTTTGGTAATAGAATACCAAGTGACTCTCAAATCAGTTTCAGTGAATACTGGAAGAAAAACGTTCCACTTGAGATGACTGTGTTGCCATGAATAAGATGTACAGACCCAGGTGTCAGTCTCCTCTGCTGACAGGAGCCGAGCAATCAGATCAGATGCAGAAGCACAGCTACTCAGACCTGAGTGGGCCCAGTGCTGAGATTTATCAGGTAAGCTAATTCAGGACTGCTTTAAGTTTTAAAGGCCAGTTAAAAATGTTCATTGCAGAATATTGTTGTAATGCAACCTGCCTCAGCTTGACATTCAGTGTAAAGTTATACAACCTATCTGAGGAAGTGTCCTTTGTCAAGTGGCCAAAAAGAACTTGTCCTCAGAGATTTCACTAACAAGGCAGGGCCATAGCATGGGTGAGGACAGCACTTGTTGAACACTCCATTTAGTATTTAATGGGAAAAATGACTTACTAAAGCCTTTTTTGAATTTAAAAATCTCAAAAATTCTCTCTCTCTGTCTCATACTTTCTCCTCTGTCTCTCTGTTTCACTTTTCTTCTTCCCACCCCTTCTTCCTCTTCTTGAGCTCAGTGGATCTGTAAAATTTGTAAACTCCAGCAAATTTCTTATTCACAAGAACTGTGATAGTGGAATTCTTTCTAATGCCACTCTTGATGCAGAAAACGGAGCCATTGTGCCCAGTATAAAGTAACTTATCCTTTCAGCATTGCTCCAGCAGAAATCTCTCTTCTCATCATCCTGTTAAATGACAAGCAAATGATTTTCTACCTATCTAGTGAAGGCAAGTTAGGTATCTAGACTTGCCTGTTATAGATGTTGGGAATTGAGGTTGAGAAAACTTTTGCAGAGGAAATATGGAGAGGCAGGGGCAATGAGTGGCAGAGTCAAGATTGGAATCTGCATTTTCTGCTTCCTGAGCCAGAATAACCTTATTAAACTGTGTAGGTATGCAAGAGGCCATCACACCTCTAAAGTGGCCTCTTTATCCTCAAAGTATGAGGAACAGGCTCACTTCTGTTCTACTTCTGCCTCACCCCAGCATCCTTTCATTATGGTATCACATAATCAATGTCAGGCAGCACATAGATGGGGGCCAGGAGCAAGTGCTGTACCATCCACTGCAGGCCCCAGTCCATGAAGGGACTCATCGCAGAGTGTCTGTGGTCTGGCTGGACTGAAATTAAGAGACTTTCCAACTCTTGTGCCTCAGCATGCCTCCTTTTCAAAAGAGAGAAATGGTTTAAAAGAAAAAACAGTCTCCAAGGTTTTTCCAGCTCTGCAACAAGGTATGGAGCCTGAAGGGTTATGATCGTAATAATTCTTTTTGCCTAGTACCCATTACCAGCACATTATCTCTGATTTTCGCTTGGATACATTTGTCATCTTAAAGGTTCCTCTAACTTTTAGCAACTTAAAATGGAATGAGGGTTGTCACGTTTCACATTTGAACGGTGTCTTTGTCATAGGAAAACCCTCAGTTATTTCAAAGGAGTATAGTGTAAAATAATTCCTTAATTAATGTAGGTTGTGGTTGTGGTTGTGGTTGTGGGGGCAGAGAGGGGGTTCTGAAGAGGCTGAAGGGAGAAAGAGGATGATAAGTGTTACAAAAAGTTCTTCATTTAAGCAGAGAAACTTGCTTCTGGGAAGGGACTTATTTCATAAGATTTTTCCTACTTGGGGGGTTTAGTCAGTTTTACAAAATGTACTGTCCAAAATGATGATTTACTAGCCACACAGAGGTATTCTTCTCTGGTAAATGAACTTGAAGATGGTGAAAATGAGAATCCCCAGGTACCAGGCAGAAGTACCCCTATTAACTCCAAAGCTTGTGGGTGATGCATTTTCAAACATGTCTCGCGTTAATAGGTCATGTGGAAAAAATATTATCTTGGTGAAAGCCAGTTGCATAGATTAAACAACAAATCCTCCAGCCCAAGAAATCACCTGAGGGGCTTAAGGTTAGTATCTAGAATACCATTCTAAAGAATCTTATAAATCTGGAGAAAATTATGTTCAGCTGCCTGATGAATTTCAAGAAATATCATTTTCATTTTTAGAATGCAATGACTAATATCCTACTTAACCTTGAGATTCTGATCTACCAGAAGCCACGGTGTGGTCCAGCATTGACATATATAATGATAAAGCTGCTTTGTCAGAGATAGATTTATTTGTCTGTGGGCTATTATGCTATTCTGACATTAAGATTTAAAAAAGAAAAAAAGATACGTGGGCGGGAAAGCAAATCAAGCTTCATATTTTGATCTGAGGAGACTGAAAGACATTTTCTAAGGCAAAGAATTTTTCTAAGTTCTTTTGTTTAAATGAATTGTCCTTCTCCCACACTTTTGAAGGCTATGTTGGGTGCTGATTATAAGTTTGGAAAAACTTTTTAGTGGCATGGTTTTACATGGTAAGACTGACTCCTACAATCATCTTTTATAGAGATGGTCTCCAGATGCACAGTCCATGTGTTTGTGAAAACTGTATCATATAATCATTGCTTCCCAGAACTGTTACCAGAAACCTTTAGAGAATTAAACACTTTTTATATAGAATTGCCATTTACTTAATCTTTTGTGGTCTTTTAGTTTTATATAAATATATGAATAAATTTGTTATTTTAGTCATTTTTTAATTGTGCCTTTCAATTTTGTGGCATTAATTACATTCACAGTGTTGTACAACCATCACCAGAATTTCCAAAAATTTTTTATCACACCAGATAGAATCATTGTAACCATTAAGCATTAGCTCAGCATATTTCCTCTTCCCCAGTCCTTGGTAACCTCTAATCTACTTTCTGTCTCTACAAATTTGCCTATTCAAGATATTTCATGTAAGTGGAATTACGTAATATCTGTCAATTTGTGTCCATCCTATTTCACTTGCTATAATGTTTGCAAGGTTCACACATATCGTAGCATGCATAGCAACTTCATTCTTTTTATGGCTGCATAATAATTTTGCACAGTACACACAGACCACATTTTGTTTATCCATTCATTTGGAATGGACACTTGCTTTCACCTTTTGGCTCTTGAGAAAAAGATTCAACTACTTTGTCTTTTAAAATTTGTAATCAACATTTGCCGAAATGCATTTATTCCCTGGAAAATTAACTCTTGAAGGGCCAGTTTTTAAATATCTTTGCTGGGAAAACAGTTTCCAGATCCATGCTGGCTGTTTCGAAGGTTCAAACCTCACTCTTGCTTTAAACATTAAATCAGCAAAATCGCTAGATTTTTTTCCTAGTTCCACCAAGATGAACTAAGGGTTGTCTCAGCAAAATTACTGTCCTGGGGCCCCAGATGAACCTGGATGGTAAGCAATGCACAGCATTAAGTGCAAAAGTAGAAGAAAAGTGAAATTCTAAGAAAAAAAAAATGAGTTGCTGAATTCACACTGAGAGAGTTAGCAGCTGGGTGAGCTATGTGGTTTTAGAGCTAAGGTGATAGACTCATTTCTCTTCAGTTTATGTAAATCTTTTGCCTTTTAGAGCTAAGGAAAATGATAATGATAAGTCAGAAATTCACTTAGGAAACAGAACCACTCTCAATACTTAAAGCCATAAGAATTTAAGATGGGGGACTTGATTACTTTCAAAATTGTCAGAAGGACTGCTGGATTTGGTGCTAGGAGGGCACTAGAATGAGTCACAAAACCATATTTTACTGATCCTTCGGGTGGCTACTACCTCTGAAACCATTGCTGGAACTAAGAATTTCAGAATATAGTCTTGCCCCTGTGATCCAGGGTTATAGAACCTGGAGTTGCCGAAGTTGGTTGACCAACCCTTTTAATTTTTCTCTTGCTAAGGAAATTTACCCAAAGAGAAATAAAAATGTTTATTGGTCACAATAAAAACTTTTGAAAATAAAAGTGTAGTACTTTGTGCCAAAATAGGTTTTGGTATTTTCCTTCATCACTGAAGGATTTTTGTTTTTTGATAAAATTTTAGAAACCATATATTTAACAATTCACAGCATCTAGTTTAAGTAGCATCTTTGCACACATTTTTCAGCAGTTGAGATCTGGCAGTGTGGTGATGAGATTGAGAGATTATAGGAAGTTTATGAATTGACATCTAAACGCAGCCATGGAATGGGGATGGCAAAGACAATGTAGATACCGGGTTCCCAGAAACAAGGAAAGCAGGGGATGGGAGCCATTATTGATTAGGGGATGGATCCAAGGGGGCTGTAAAATTTCTGAGTTTCAACAAAAAACAGAAGGAAAATAGTTGCAAAGTTCCATGTGGATAATTCACTTTTCTTCTGTAATCTCATGTAATTGACATGTAATCTCATTGTAAAAACACTAATGAGCTAAATCAGACACTGTGCCTGGACATAATTTAGGATGGGGAGCCAAATAGCAGAGCGAGTTTTCAACCCTGGTTGTAGAATGACCTTGTACTGTCTGATCCTGCCCTGTATGCTTCTGACCCACTTCAGACTCTCCGGTTGGAGGCAGGATCTAAATGTCCCATTAGTGGATAGGACAATTTCCACCCTCAAGAGAGAAGCCACATTCCTGACTGAGTGTTAGGTTAGGGAATATCTAGGGAGAATCTCATTTCTACAGTTTCATGTCACCTTATGAAGGAACCTGTCATAATTAATGGATTCAGGGGCATTTTATACACATGATTCAGGCCCTTCCTCTTCTTGTGGGGGTGGAGGGAGGGTCTCTGGAGGCAGTTATTGACAGAAGGTATAAATTATGCTCTGCTACCAGGTGCGGTGGCTCACGCCTATAGTCCTAACACTTTGGGAGGCTGAGGCAGACAGACTGCCCAAGCCTAGGAGTTTGAGACCAGCCTGGGCAACATGGTGAAACCCTGTCTCTACTAAAATACAAAAAATTAGCTGGGTGTGGCTGCATGCGCCAGTAGTTCCAACTATTTGGGAGCCTGAGGCAGGAGAATCGCTTAAACCTGGGAGGTGGAGGTTGCAGTGAGTCAAGATGGTGCCACTGCACTGCAGCCTGGGTAACAGAGTCCACCAAAAAAAAAAAAANCCACTGCACTCAAGCCTGGACAGCAAAGAGGGAAACTCCATCTAACAACAACAACAAAAAAGTTTTGGGCTTTGCAGACATTTTAAATGGTACCTTGAGAAGGTGAGGGCATGTTATGTGTGTATGTTGCCCTGAAATGTATACTTAGAAAGTATAGACTATTACTCAAAGAGACAAGTTTATTAGGTCACCACATCTCCCACTTGAGGCCTTTATTTTGTTTTCATCTTGTCAATTAATCAAACATATTTTGTCATCCTTATTAATTTTTAAGGCTAACAAACAGGTTTTTGACATACCAAAAGGTAGACTAGACACCAAGTCCCATTAAGTTGTAAGAGCTGTTTTGCCACACACACTTTTATTACAGCAGACTTAGGCTGCCCAATAGATGAACCCTCCCAGTGGAGTACAAACTGGGATCCTACTACACTACACCCCTCCTTTGATGCACGCCTACCCAACTCTCACTCAATTCTCCAAGAGGTTCTTCTTGGTCCCCAGCGGTGAGAACTGGACATCAGGTCAAATCCTCATATTTCCTGATCATGCTTTTGGTTGCCCGAACCCAAGCAAACATTTAATGAAACTGAAGAAATTCTTTAACTCTCCATGTTGGATTCAAAATGGAGGTTTTATTGGCCAGGAAGAGGAGATCAGGGTTTCTTGCTCCTACCACCAATGCTCAGGGGCAAAAGATGACATCAGGGTATCATCTTTTTGGAGAAATGATTTTTTTTTGTGGGTCATTAGCATAGACACAGGAACTGAAAATGCTCTTTTCCTTGGCACTAAACTATCGGCACCACATGAGAGCACCCCTGGCCCATGGATTGGACAATTATGTGGCCTCCCAAGAGATCTTCTTAGAGCAAGAGTGGGACTTGGAACTCTACTCTCAGTTTCATTCCAGGATGTGAAATACAATGAATTCCTCATGCCATCCCCCACCATAAGAGCCAGAGAACTGAGTCCTTTGGAACTGTCTTGAAGTGGGGACCTTGTAGCTTTCTTTGTCAAGCCCAGGTACCAGTCCAGTTGTCTTTTGTTTAAAAGAAGAATGAGGAGCTCTGGTTCTGCTTGATTAATAAGGCTGATTGTGTAAGGTTGGACTTGTTCAAGGAGGCATTCACACAAATAAGTTGGCATGCAGGCGGTCTTCCCATGTTTGAGAGATCCATCAGAGAAAGATAAAGTTTCACACCTCCTTGTTGGCAGTTTTATTACCCATATAGGATATCCTGGAGAATCTGAATGACGTTCTTTCTGACCAGGAAGTCCCATGAGGATGACAGAGATGATAATAACATCAATAAGTCCCAAGGTACCTGCAGACATTCAGTGACTTAGGTAGGGTCACATATATAGTAAGCGGCCTCAGTACTAGAGAGATAGGTTTCCGTGATTATTAAGGCTTAATGTGCAGACATTTGAGAGTTTTACAAATGCATGGATCAGTTCACTCCCAATTTCTCCAGCCCAGTTGACTTTATGACTAACTTTTAAAAGTGGAACCATTGACCAGGACTCTAAATGTTTAGGGGACCAACCCCTTTCTCCATCTTAGCTCACCCTGTATCTGCTTCATTTTAATATTGAATAATCAAATTCAAACAATGCTAGTATGAAGACAGTAGGAATTTGGTCATTGGGACCATCCTTCTTGCGACAGGTAAACAGCAGGCCACTGCCTCCTTGCATTCCGTTTGTGTTTGGTAATAGAATACCAAGTGACTCTCAAATCAGTTTCAGTGAATACTGGAAGAAAAACGTTCCACTTGAGATGACTGTGTTGCCATGAATAAGATGTACAGACCCAGGTGTCAGTCTCCTCTGCTGACAGGAGCCGAGCAATCAGATCAGATGCAGAAGCACAGCTACTCAGACCTGAGTGGGCCCAGTGCTGAGATTTATCAGGTAAGCTAATTCAGGACTGCTTTAAGTTTTAAAGGCCAGTTAAAAATGTTCATTGCAGAATATTGTTGTAATGCAACCTGCCTCAGCTTGACATTCAGTGTAAAGTTATACAACCTATCTGAGGAAGTGTCCTTTGTCAAGTGGCCAAAAAGAACTTGTCCTCAGAGATTTCACTAACAAGGCAGGGCCATAGCATGGGTGAGGACAGCACTTGTTGAACACTCCATTTAGTATTTAATGGGAAAAATGACTTACTAAAGCCTTTTTTGAATTTAAAAATCTCAAAAATTCTCTCTCTCTTTCACATACTTTCTCCTCTGTCTCTCTGTTTCACTTTTCTTCTTCCCACCCCTTCTTCCTCTTCTTGAGCTCAGTGGATCTGTAAAATTTGTAAACTCCAGCAAATTTCTTATTCACAAGAACTGTGATAGTGGAATTCTTTCTAATGCCACTCTTGATGCAGAAAACGGAGCCATTGTGCCCAGTATAAAGTAACTTATCCTTTCAGCATTGCTCCAGCAGAAATCTCTCTTCTCATCATCCTGTTAAATGACAAGCAAATGATTTTCTACCTATCTAGTGAAGGCAAGTTAGGTATCTAGACTTGCCTGTTATAGATGTTGGGAATTGAGGTTGAGAAAACTTTTGCAGAGGAAATATGGAGAGGCAGGGGCAATGAGTGGCAGAGTCAAGATTGGAATCTGCATTTTCTGCTTCCTGAGCCAGAATAACCTTATTAAACTGTGTAGGTATGCAAGAGGCCATCACACCTCTAAAGTGGCCTCTTTATCCTCAAAGTATGAGGAACAGGCTCACTTCTGTTCTACTTCTGCCTCACCCCAGCATCCTTTCATTATGGTATCACATAATCAATGTCAGGCAGCACATAGATGGGGGCCAGGAGCAAGTGCTGTACCATCCACTGCAGGCCCCAGTCCATGAAGGGACTCATCACAGAGTGTCTGTGGTCTGGCTGGACTGAAATTAAGAGACTTTCCAACTCTTGTGCCTCAGCATGCCTCCTTTTCAAAAGAGAGAAATGGTTTAAAAGAAAAAACAGTCTCCAAGGTTTTTCCAGCTCTGCAACAAGGTATGGAGCCTGAAGGGTTATGATCGTAATAATTCTTTTTGCCTAGTACCCATTACCAGCACATTATCTCTGATTTTCGCTTGGATACATTTGTCATCTTAAAGGTTCCTCTAACTTTTAGCAACTTAAAATGGAATGAGGGTTGTCACGTTTCACATTTGAACGGTGTCTTTGTCATAGGAAAACCCTCAGTTATTTCAAAGGAGTATAGTGTAAAATAATTCCTTAATTAATGTAGGTTGTGGTTGTGGTTGTGGTTGTGGGGGCAGAGAGGGGGTTCTGAAGAGGCTGAAGGGAGAAAGAGGATGATAAGTGTTACAAAAAGTTCTTCATTTAAGCAGAGAAACTTGCTTCTGGGAAGGGACTTATTTCATAAGATTTTTCCTACTTGGGGGGTTTAGTCAGTTTTACAAAATGTACTGTCCAAAATGATGATTTACTAGCCACACAGAGGTATTCTTCTCTGGTAAATGAACTTGAAGATGGTGAAAATGAGAATCCCCAGGTACCAGGCAGAAGTACCCCTATTAACTCCAAAGCTTGTGGGTGATGCATTTTCAAACATGTCTCGCGTTAATAGGTCATGTGGAAAAAATATTATCTTGGTGAAAGCCAGTTGCATAGATTAAACAACAAATCCTCCAGCCCAAGAAATCACCTGAGGGGCTTAAGGTTAGTATCTAGAATACCATTCTAAAGAATCTTATAAATCTGGAGAAAATTACGTTCAGCTGCCTGATGAATTTCAAGAAATATCATTTTCATTTTTAGAATGCAATGACTAATATCCTACTTAACCTTGAGATTCTGATCTACCAGAAGCCACGGTGTGGTCCAGCATTGACATATATAATGATAAAGCTGCTTTGTCAGAGATAGATTTATTTGTCTGTGGGCTATTATGCTATTCTGACATTAAGATTTAAAAAAGAAAAAAAGATACGTGGGCGGGAAAGCAAATCAAGCTTCATATTTTGATCTGAGGAGACTGAAAGACATTTTCTAAGGCAAAGAATTTTTCTAAGTTCTTTTGTTTAAATGAATTGTCCTTCTCCCACACTTTTGAAGGCTATGTTGGGTGCTGATTATAAGTTTGGAAAAACTTTTTAGTGGCATGGTTTTACATGGTAAGACTGACTCCTACAATCATCTTTTATAGAGATGGTCTCCAGATGCACAGTCCATGTGTTTGTGAAAACTGTATCATATAATCATTGCTTCCCAGAACTGTTACCAGAAACCTTTAGAGAATTAAACACTTTTTATATAGAATTGCCATTTACTTAATCTTTTGTGGTCTTTTAGTTTTATATAAATATATGAATAAATTTGTTATTTTAGTCATTTTTTAATTGTGCCTTTCAATTTTGTGGCATTAATTACATTCACAGTGTTGTACAACCATCACCAGAATTTCCAAAAATTTTTTATCACACCAGATAGAATCATTGTAACCATTAAGCATTAGCTCAGCATATTTCCTCTTCCCCAGTCCTTGGTAACCTCTAATCTACTTTCTGTCTCTACAAATTTGCCTATTCAAGATATTTCATGTAAGTGGAATTACGTAATATCTGTCAATTTGTGTCCATCCTATTTCACTTGCTATAATGTTTGCAAGGTTCACACATATCGTAGCATGCATAGCAACTTCATTCTTTTTATGGCTGCATAATAATTTTGCACAGTACACACAGACCACATTTTGTTTATCCATTCATTTGGAATGGACACTTGCTTTCACCTTTTGGCTCTTGAGAAAAAGATTCAACTACTTTGTCTTTTAAAATTTGTAATCAACATTTGCCGAAATGCATTTATTCCCTGGAAAATTAACTCTTGAAGGGCCAGTTTTTAAATATCTTTGCTGGGAAAACAGTTTCCAGATCCATGCTGGCTGTTTCGAAGGTTCAAACCTCACTCTTGCTTTAAACATTAAATCAGCAAAATCGCTAGATTTTTTTCCTAGTTCCACCAAGATGAACTAAGGGTTGTCTCAGCAAAATTACTGTCCTGGGGCCCCAGATGAACCTGGATGGTAAGCAATGCACAGCATTAAGTGCAAAAGTAGAAGAAAAGTGAAATTCTAAGAAAAAAAAATGAGTTGCTGAATTCACACTGAGAGAGTTAGCAGCTGGGTGAGCTATGTGGTTTTAGAGCTAAGGTGATAGACTCATTTCTCTTCAGTTTATGTAAATCTTTTGCCTTTTAGAGCTAAGGAAAATGATAATGATAAGTCAGAAATTCACTTAGGAAACAGAACCACTCTCAATACTTAAAGCCATAAGAATTTAAGATGGGGGACTTGATTACTTTCAAAATTGTCAGAAGGACTGCTGGATTTGGTGCTAGGAGGGCACTAGAATGAGTCACAAAACCATATTTTACTGATCCTTCGGGTGGCTACTACCTCTGAAACCATTGCTGGAACTAAGAATTTCAGAATATAGTCTTGCCCCTGTGATCCAGGGTTATAGAACCTGGAGTTGCCGAAGTTGGTTGACCAACCCTTTTAATTTTTCTCTTGCTAAGGAAATTTACCCAAAGAGAAATAAAAATGTTTATTGGTCACAATAAAAACTTTTGAAAATAAAAGTGTAGTACTTTGTGCCAAAATAGGTTTTGGTATTTTCCTTCATCACTGAAGGATTTTTGTTTTTTGATAAAATTTTAGAAACCATATATTTAACAATTCACAGCATCTAGTTTAAGTAGCATCTTTGCACACATTTTTCAGCAGTTGAGATCTGGCAGTGTGGTGATGAGATTGAGAGATTATAGGAAGTTTATGAATTGACATCTAAACGCAGCCATGGAATGGGGATGGCAAAGACAATGTAGATACCGGGTTCCCAGAAACAAGGAAAGCAGGGGATGGGAGCCATTATTGATTAGGGGATGGATCCAAGGGGGCTGTAAAATTTCTGAGTTTCAACAAAAAACAGAAGGAAAATAGTTGCAAAGTTCCATGTGGATAATTCACTTTTCTTCTGTAATCTCATGTAATTGACATGTAATCTCATTGTAAAAACACTAATGAGCTAAGTCAGACACTGTGCCTGGACATAATTTAGGATGGGGAGCCAAATAGCAGAGCGAGTTTTCAACCCTGGTTGTAGAATGACCTTGTACTGTCTGATCCTGCCCTGTATGCTTCTGACCCACTTCAGACTCTCCGGTTGGAGGCAGGATCTAAATGTCCCATTAGTGGATAGGACAATTTCCACCCTCAAGAGAGAAGCCACATTCCTGACTGAGTGTTAGGTTAGGGAATATCTAGGGAGAATCTCATTTCTACAGTTTCATGTCACCTTATGAAGGAACCTGTCATAATTAATGGATTCAGGGGCATTTTATACACATGATTCAGGCCCTTCCTCTTCTTGTGGGGGTGGAGGGAGGGTCTCTGGAGGCAGTTATTGACAGAAGGTATAAATTATGCTCTGCTACCAGGTGCGGTGGCTCACGCCTATAGTCCTAACACTTTGGGAGGCTGAGGCAGACAGACTGCCCAAGCCTAGGAGTTTGAGACCAGCCTGGGCAACATGGTGAAACCCTGTCTCTACTAAAATACAAAAAATTAGCTGGGTGTGGCTGCATGCGCCAGTAGTTCCAACTATTTGGGAGCCTGAGGCAGGAGAATCGCTTAAACCTGGGAGGTGGAGGTTGCAGTGAGTCAAGATGGTGCCACTGCACTGCAGCCTGGGTAACAGAGTCCACCAAAAAAAAAAAAAAGCTCTGCTTTGTGCTTCCCCTCCAGGTAGCCTATGACTGTTCAGTACTCCCAAAGCTGTGAATGGGTACGTCTGTTTAAAAGGGAAATGTATTAGCAGGCCCATTTGGCCAGTAGACCTGAGTCACCGCTCTTCAATATTAGCTTTTATCAGTAATTCGACTCTTGGATCTCTCTCTTTATTGCTTCACAAATTGGATGGGAAAGATAGAGGGATGTTAAGGATGAGTGCTCTCAAACACTTACAGGTGAAGGTGGGAAGCTTTTTCTCTCTCCTTTAGCTCAAGCTGTACCATACAGTGTACACATGAGGGGCAGAGGCCACGCACTGGACAGCAGACTGTAGGTGATGTGCCCTCTGGCGCAGCCATCGTCTCAGCTGGGCTGGTGACATCATCATCTTGGAAGGGCTTGGGCAGCGTTTTTGCTTTTCAAATAGATTGTCAGATTTCATTGTTTAGATGAGATCCAAATAAGCTCCAGGATTTCACATCACTTGGTTTCACCATAATGTCTCATGTACCAAAACACAATTCAGCAACAAAAAATGACTAAAAAGTACTGCACTTCCAATTTTTACTTGCATCTCCTAAGAAACAGTAAAAGGAATCCAATTTAAAACATAGAAGCAATTATTTATAAATCCTCCTTGTTCTTTTCCAATTTTTTCACACCCTTGGCTGCTTCCTAAGCCTTTTTGCTAAAAACTCTGCCAGAGTCTCCTCACCACTTTCATAACTGCTTTTCTGTTTTCTCTTCCTTGCTACATTCTTATTTCTTTATATATTTACCTCATTTTTTCTTACTCTACACACTTATATAATTTTTCAGAATCAGTAAGACCCCAGGGTTAATATGAACTATTAATAATCAAGGATAGATTTTGAGCATAGAAAGAACTTGGTTTTATTTCTAGTTACCTGGGTTTTAAATTAATATTGGTTTATGTAAATCAGTCATAATTTTAAAACTCGGTTTTATTTAAGCTTTTAATTTGAACTTCAAGTCTTATTAGTCTATTGACGAATTTAGTAATTTTAGCATAAAATAAAAACCATTAACGTTATGAACAGACTGTATTCCCTGTGACTGTAATCAGTTGGACTGTCACATGCCCCATTCTTCATTATTTGCTCTTCAAAAATTCATCCTCAATGGACCCCCTGAATATCTTTTTCTCTGCCAGCTGGCCTGATGTTACACTTCAGTAGTGGGCACTGGGCACTGCAGCAGGATAGGGCTTTTCTTTCTGATTCCAGTGTGTTCCTCTTGGGAGGCTCCCACAGTCAGCAGCAACTGACAGCCAGAAGCTTCTCTCCCCTGCACCCTCTCAGGAGCTTTTGTAGCAGCATGCTTCTGGCAAGATACTCCCATAAACAGCTGGCATCTTAGAGAGTGGATTTATGGAAGCTCCAGAGGGTGGATTTCCAGAAAGTCTCAGCACAGAGCACTGCAGTGACTTCCCTACCATCCAGTGAGCCATGATCATGACCTCTACAGCAAGCTCTGGATCTTGGCCCTGGCTAGACCTCTTCCTGTGTGCTACATTTCACTTAAGGGCAAGGCAGCTTCTTTTTTTTGAATCTTTTAAAAATTATTATACTTTAAGTTCTGGGATACATGTGCAGAATGTGCAGTTTTGTTACACAGGTATGTATGTGCCATGGTGGTTTGCTGCATCCATCAACCCATCATCTAGGTTTTGAGTCCTGCATGCCTTAAGTATTTCTTCTAATGCTATCCCTCCCCTTATTCCCCACCCTCCAACAGGCCCCGATGTGATGTGTGCTGTTCCCATCCCTGTGTCCATGTGTTCTTATTGTTCAACTCCCACTTATGAATGAGAGCATGCAGTGTTTGGTTTTCTGTTCCTGTGTTAGTTTGCTGAGAATGATGGTTTCCAGAAAGTCCAAGCACAGAGCACCACAGTGACTTCTCTACCAACCAGTGAGCCATGATCATGCCCTCCCCAGCAAGCTCTGAATCGCAGGCCTGGGTAGACCTCTTCCCATGTGCTACATTTCACTTAAGGGCAAGACAGCTTCTTATATCTGCTATTCCTATATTGTTTGTGGTTCTCTTTACTTCTTATTAGAGGTTCCCTTATTATTCCAATCCCTATTATGATAATCACTCTATATCTAACTTGCCCTGGGGAATGGCTGTGCAATTTCTATCTCTTGATTGGACCTTGACTGCCATACAGGATGTGGCATCTGGACACTCATTTGCACACCGTATCATACAACATGAGTTAAACAAGCAGCTTCATTTATGCGCCTAATTCGTTCAATATGCTTAGAGTTTAAAATTTTATATTTGTACCTAATACATTTAATTTTCACTTTAAGCACTCAAAATACCTGCAAGGACAAACTTAAATGTCTTAGTAAGCAAAATCTTTCCAAACAGTTAAGCAATGTTTGTATATCTAATAAAAATTATATAAATACAGGAAATTTCAAGTTCACATAAGCATTTCAATGTGTTTGCAAACTTAGTCAAATTTTTGTAGAGCATTGAACTTAAATCACAACTCTAAAATCAATTACTGATTTAAATTTGGCATCTAAAGGCTAATTTTTGGATTTTTCAATATGCCAAGGCTATCTTAAGCAGTTTAAGTAAGGAAATATGGATTCGCTTGAACTTAATACAACAATATTTATACTGTAGCTTTGAGTTGTTTATGCATTTCTGTATTTATTTTTAATCTTTTCCAGGGTAGAAAAGACACCCACCTACGGGACAGTTTTTTGTTCAGTTAGCTAATGTTACTGTATCTACAGCTCATACTCATGTTACAATCACGATCTTGGGTAAGCTGAGGCAGATATGCAGACTATATCCATTCAAGTCATTCTTTCTGAAACATATATGGATACAGTTAGTCCTTTTTAAAAAATAGTCCCTGTCAATTGGAAGGTCACACTCTTCCTAATTATTTCATGTGATTTGGGTACTAGGAATCTTAAATTTTCATTCAGATGTCAGTTAACTTCTGCTGGGCAAGGCAGTTCCATGCATGCAGTCTTTGACCATGACTGGGATACATAAGAAGACATTCCTTCTGCTGCAGCAAGAAGGGTGAGTGCAGGCCAATTACCTGGTATCTGCTGCCACAGGGACCCCTTGGCCACAGGGGACTGATATACTCTGCTGAAGCTGATCTTGCGCTCTCTCTTCTCTATATGAGCAAAGTTTTGTTCTGTCCAGTGCTTGATTGTGTCGTGTTTTTCGTGGTGACTCGGAGTCCAAGATGCAGTGGGCAGAGGTGCTTGGACATCTGCTCTTCATAGCAACCAACAGGAGCCATTCGCTCAAAAACTTTCCATTCTCGAGTGAATTCTGAATTTCTACAGCAATGAGTCACAATTTTCTAAAGTCATTTTAATGCCATTTGGTTAGATTCTGCATCTCCACTCACAAGTTTGTCAGGTTCAACTCTGAATACTGTAAATGACACCTTGAAGCTGACCCAGAAAACTAGAACCCTTCCATTGGAAAGAAGGGAAGTGGAATCGTGGGCTCAGGTGGAGCTTATAAAAGTTTTTTTTTTCCACCTGTATTTCATTTGTGCTTCTGAGATCAGATTTATAGCACAGTGAGCAGCTAGGCAGGCTGCATGAAGACAGAGGGTTCAAATTTAGCCATTATTGACTTTTATGCCATTTAATCTGTTCACATCTTACCCTAAGGGTAAGACTGATTCTTATACCTGCTATTTCTATATTCTTTATAGTTCTCTGCCTGGTTTCCTAGGCCACACCAGTCTTGAGAATAATTAAGACCATCTGTATTTGGTTCAGAGCCCCTCAAGTATGATACCTAAACTTAAAACCTGGCTTTGGCCCTTTTTTGTGGGCCCAGAGTGGCATACACATCTTTACTTTTTAAAACTACTGTCTATTGAGCACTCTGTTTTCCAGGCTCTGTGAAAGTCATATTATATAAATTGTCTTGTTTAATTATCACATAAACACTGTGAAATAGATATTTTTCACCAAATTTTTAAAGACGAAGAAACTGAGACACACCTATACACGGAAAACCTACCTTATATCACACAGTCTGCTGGGTGCTAGGGATAGAAGGGTGAGCAAAAGGGTTCCTGCCTGATATGGTTTGGATATTTGACTCCTCCAAATCTCATGTTGAAATGTGATTCCCAAGGTTGCAGGTGGGGCCTGGAGGGAGGTGATTGGATCATAGGGTTAATGATGGTTTGGCATCATCCCCTTGGTGGTAAGTGCGTTATTGCTAGGTTAGTTCACTAGAGATATGGTTGTTTGAAAGTGTGGGACCTCCCCTGCCTTGCTCTCTCTCTTGCTCTTACTCTCACCATGTGACATGCTGGTTCCCTCTCACCTCCTGCCATGATTGTAAGTTTCCTGCGGCCTCACCAGAAGCAGATGCCAGCATCATGCTTCCTGAGCAGACTGAAGAACCAGGAGCCAATTAACCTCTTTTCTTTATAAATTATGCAGCCTCCCTTTTTTCTTTTTTTTGAGACAGAGTTTCACTCTTGTTGCCCATGCTGGAGTGCAGTGGCACGATTCCCGGCTCACTGCAACCTCCGCATCCTGGGTTCAAGTGATTCTACTGTCTCAGCCTCCCAAGTAGCTGGGATTATAGGCATACACCACCATACCCAGCTAATTTGTTGTATTTAGTAGAGATGGGTTTCACCATGTTGGTCAGGCTGGTCTCAAACTCCTGACCTCAGGTAATCCACCCACTTCAGCCTCCCAAAGTGCCGGGATTAAAGGCATGCACCACCATGCCCAGTCAGATATTTCTTTATGGCAATGTGAGGACGGGTTAATACACTGCCCTCTTGTAAGTTACAGTCAAGTGTGTGGAGGAAAGAAGTAGATAGCTCATAGACGCATACATAATCACACATTGTGATCAACATACAACCTGCGCCAGGACAGGGGTGCTGGGAGCGATTCCCTGAGCAAGTGGCATTTTCACGCTCAACCCTGGTGCTATAGATGGAATGTTTGTGTCACCCCAAAATTTATATACTGAAATCTTAACCTTCAACCTGATGGAGATGAAACCTTTGGGAAGTGTTTAGGTCAGGAGGGTAGAGCCTTATAAAGCAGGGTTAGTATCCCTATAAAAGAGGCCCCAGAAAGCTCCTTCTTCATCGTTTCTACCTGTGCGGACACAGTGAAAACCCAGCCATTTGTGAATGAGGAAGCAAGCTCTCACCAGACACTGAATCTGTGGGTGCATTTCCACTGCCAGCCCCCAGAACTGGAAGAAATAAATTTCAGTTGTGCATAAGCCACTCAGTCTATGGTGTACTGTTATAGCTGACTGAATGAACTAAGGCATCTGATATGTTTGACAGCAAACTCCTTTAAAGCAACCATTAATTGAGAATGGAGGAAAGGATGTGAATTTTTGGTTCTAACAGAAGTGGATTCAAATTCTAGCCCAAATTTTTACAATTGATGTTAATTTGTTTGAGCTTCAGTTTCCTCGTTTGGAAGGTGGCGATGATGATAATGGCAGAGATCTCACAGGAAAGGATTAAATAGGATTATGTGTGAAATCATTTGGTGCAACAGTGTCAGGCATCTAGATTTTCATTTCTTTCCCCTTTCTCTTGTTCTTGTCCAATTTTGTCCTTCGTCTTTGTTGGCAAGTCTGAATTCTAACTTCCAAGAGCTTGGTCACAGGTCTCAAAGCCTCCTTTCTTTTGGAAAGATCATGGGCTCTTCATTAAAATCAGATTTCTAAAGGCAAGCTCTTGTGCCTAGACTCCCTAAGGTGGATACGTATCTTAGGTGCCCACCTCATAAACAAAAAATTCATTGCTTACAAAAAAAAAGGCCCTCATAAGAAGCCAAAGATGAAAAAACAAACAAACAAACAAACAAACACAAAAGCTTATCTTCCACAACATCCTTGTCAGTTTTTCTCAGCTCTGATTCTTTGGGGTTCTATTTTTCTTGGGGAAATTCAGAGACCTTTGCTCACACCATTGATTCTGCCACTCTCCCAGCTTGCTGTGCGGGTTGCAGCAGCCTTGCTGAGACTGCCAACTTGGGACGCAATTACTGCCAATTGCATTGGGATATTTTGCGTGAGAGAATGCCCTGTAATAGAACACACATAGGGAAGCAAAACACTGATTATTTAATTTGCATTGTTTTTCCATGAATCTAAAGAAATTCCCTTCTGCAAGGACCACAGAGGCAAAATAATTAAGACAGAACAGCCAGAATAAAATGAAATAAACCTAGTTGCATAAAAGAAAAGGGGGAAACAAACTCCTGGAAGCAGACGCAGTCATGAAACACGAGGTTATTTGAATAATACTATATCTCTTCTGCCTTATCATTCTGATTACATTCAACTAATCTACCAAATTGAAAAGTATGAGCAGTATTTCCTTAAAGCACATTAAATAATAGTGTCAAAATGCAAATTTATTTATTAAGTATAGATGAGGATGTTAAATATTCATGAATTGTTGCTCCCAGTATATAATTAATCCCATGGTCTTTGAGTCCAAAGCATTTAGAAGATGAAGGGTTTATACTATCACTATTATAAACTGATATGATTCCCAAAAATACTCTTCAGGACAAAGGTTAGGCACTTAGCAGTTCCCAAACTGGAACTTCATTTTATCAATACTTTTTATTGCATTTTAATAGGAACATGGCTATCTGATTACACAAAACTTACATTTCTAACTCTTGCTGTCTGATAATCTAGGTTGGAAATAAATATTTCAGGTTTGAAGAAGCTCTTGGTTGGCCTGAATATTATAGATCAGAAATTCTCTTTTGTTTTGTTTCTGACCTTGGGCAAATGGAAGCATTTTATAAAAGTCTCCCTCTGAAGCAGAAAAAGTCGTGTTTTTACATCCTTCTTGATTTTTTTGTTGTTGTTAAGCTCAGTCTTTTCATTTGGGGTTGCTTTAGAATCACTTGAAAATATAGCCCATTTTCTCTACATGGTCCATCTTATCTGGGGTCTGTTAAAGTGTGCCCCTGGCTGACAGACAAAATGGACTCCCTGTGGCTAACTGAGATGTTCAAAGTTAAAGCAGAACCAGTTGGTCATGGATAGGTGGGGGAGTAGTCATGAACTCTGTATTCTCAGAAGGATGTTGTAAAAGTGTCACAGGATCTCCCTTTCTACCATCAAGCCAAACTAGTTTAGTTGTTAGTGCCAAGATAAACTGTGGCTAGAACCCCTTCCCGCTACCCACAAAGGGCATTTGAAAGAAACATCTGACAAAGACTTTTGGTTTGGGGCTTGGAAACCACTCAATCAAAGCTTGACCATTTTGACCAGTCGTCACTAAACAAATTCAAATCCTTCACCTGCATAAAAGGACCTAATCGAGAACTGGTTCGAATCCTTCATCTGCATAAAAGGACCTAACTGAGAACTGTGGTGAGAACTTTAAGTCAGATCCTCCATTTGCTCTTCAGAGAGCACACTCTTACTTGTACTGAAGGCTATGCCCCCCACATCTGCAGATGTGTGTGTGTATGTGTGTATGTGAGTGTGTGTGTAAAAATAAATCTCTCCCTTTTCCTCTGAAGATTTCATTATCTTTTTTTAACAGGCCATATGGATTCTGGAAATTATTTCTCTCAAAATGGTTAATATATCTTTGTGTATTCTGGAAAGTTAAAGTCACCCACTCATCGTGTTCCTCATTTGCTGCCTAGGTTTCTTGTAGTATAGTTAATTTAGATTCATAATAATTTTTGTTGATCTCTTGTGATATGGTTTGGCTCTGTATCCCCACCCAAATCTCATGTTGGATTGTGATACCCAGTATTGGAGGAGTGGCCTGGAGGGAAGTAACTGGATCATGAGCATGGTTTGTAACGGTTTAGCACTATTCTCCTCATGCTGTCTTGTGACAGGGTTCTCACAAGATCTCATTGTTTGAAAGTGCACAGCACCTCCTCCTCCTCGCTCTCTCTCCCTCTCTCCTGCTCCGCCATGTGAGAACAATGCTTGCTTCCCCTTTGCCTTCTGCCATTATTGAAAGTTTCCTGAGGCTTCCCCAGCCACGCCTCCTGTACAGCCTGCAGAACTGTGAATCAATTAAATCCTTTTCTTCAGAAATTACCCAGTCTCAGGTAGTTCTTTATCACAGTGTGAAAAGGGACGAATTCACCTGGGGAAACCTACACCTACATAATAGCAAATGAAAAACTTTAAAACTTTTACCAAAAGTAAAAGAAGTTGGAAATGTTATTTCCCCTAATTTCTTTCTACATTTCTTATTTTTGTTTTTCTTAGATGGAGTCTTGCTCTGTCGCCAGGCTGGAGTGCAGTGGTGCCATCTCAGCTCACTGCAACCTCTGCCTCCCTGGTTCAAGCAATTCTCTTGACTCAGCCTCCCAAGTAGCTGTGACTACATGCGCATGCCACCACACCCAGCTAATTTTTGTGTTTTTAGTAGAGACAGAGTTTCACCATGTTGGCCAGGAGGGCCTCGATCTCTTAACCTCATGATTCACCCACCTCAGCTTCCCAAAGTGCTGGGATTACAGGAGGGAGCCACCACGCCCGGACATCTTTCTACATTTCTTAATAATTTATAGTGTTTGGAAGTTTTAAAGCTAGGATGTAGGCTCTTCCAATTCTGTAAAACTATGTATCTCTGTTTCTGTATAAGATTAAATAAGATTAAAGTCTTATTCTTAATTCTTTACCTCTCCATATGTTACAATTTTACAGCCATACCTTTTGGCATGTGATTTCTGTAAATACATCTCCCAAGAGTTCCAGAGTCTGTTTCTCTGCTCCATTAATGTGGAACTTAGTCGTACAACTTGTTTCTGCAAACAAAATGTTGGCTGAAGGGAAGTGGGCTAGCTCAATGCCAAGGCTTTAGAGGCATCATGTGTTTGTGCTCATGCCGTTTCTGTCATTCACCATGAGAAGAGCGTGTTCCAGGAAGCTGCTAATCCGAAGAATATGCATGGAGCTGACCTGAACCCAGCCCTCAGGTTGGAGCCATGCCCATTGTGGATCAGCTGAACTTCAGACCTGAGGGCTGGGATCAGTTTGAGGTCAAATTGTGTCTCTATTTTGCTCTCTGGATGACCTTGCATAAATATTTTAACTCCTTAGAACCTCTGCTCTCTTGATAATAAAAGAGGTTATCTAACTTACAGGATTCTTATTAAGATTACAGGAGATAATATAATATAATATATATATATATTATATACATAAACTTTTTTATATTTTGAGTGCTTGTTAAATGCTAAATACTATGTTAAGTTTAAAATCATTGTCTCTGGACTTATATTTTCTAGTAATGTCTAGGACATTCTTCCTTCAGATATCCGTATGCCTACATCTCTGCCTCCTTTAAATCTTCAAGTTCACTAGTTTTTTTCTTCTGCAATTAGTCTAATCTATTGTTAATTCTATCCAGTGTATTTTAAATCTTACACATTGCAGTTTTCATCTCTAGAAATAAGATATGGATCTTTTAAACTATCTTCGATGTCTTTACTTAGCTTTTGACCATATGAAAAATATTTCTAACAATAGTTTTAATCACTGTATCTGCATTTGTGTATCTCTGTAATCTCCCTCTGTAATCTGCAATCTCTGTATCTGCATCTATGTCAATTCCAGGTCAGTTTTAATTGAATTTTCTTCACATTTTCTTGCTGCTTTGCATCCTAGTAATTCTTTATTGAATGCCAGATGTTGTGGACTTCATTTTTTGGGGTACTATACATCTTTGTAGGTCTATTAAATATCATTGATCTTTAATTTGGAGGTAGTTAAATTACTTGGAATTACTTTAATCCTTTTGGGTTTTGCTTTTAAAATTTTTAGGTAGGACCAGAATAGTATTAAGCTTAGGGCTAATTATTTCCCATTACTCAGTTATGAACTTTCTGAGTAATGTGTTCAATGCTGTATGAATCATGAGATTTTCTAATTTTGCTGGTGAAAATGGGCATTATTCCTAACCTGGCGTGAGCCTTGGCAATTATTCTCTCTAATTCTTTTGGGTGGTTAATCCCCTGGCCTCAAATGCATGGGCTGATGAGTATACAAATACAACTGAAGACTCCAGAGGGACCCTCTGGAAATCACTGAAGTTTTCTCTCTTGCCTCTTTCTCCTCTCTGGCTCTCCATCTGTTACCTAGAGGCTAGTTGTCCTAGTCTCTCTGGAATCCAGTTTCCTCTTCTTTACTCAGGGTGTCCACAAGCCTTGGCCTAGTTCCCCCTTCCAGAGACATGGCCTGGAAACTCTTTTAAACCAGGGCAATCTTAAGACTCATCATTTCTTCGCATTTCTGAGGGATCACTGTCCTTTGTTCCCCTTCATACAGTGTCTTAAAAACTGATGTTTTGAATATAGTTTACTTTTTTTGCTTGTTTCAGGTAAAAACGTAAATCCAACCTTTCCTTGTCTTGACCAGAAGAGAAAGTCTTTATGCTTTTTCTTTAATTATTAAAAAATCTGTACTTACGTATCACAGTAAAGGCCAGAGGGCCTTTACTTATTCTGTTGTTTATTAATAGGGGAAATCTACTTTTGGCTTGTGTGCTAACCAACACTTTTATTATTCTAATGCTAAATTTAAAAATTAGAATCAGAAATCACACACACACAAACACGCAGAGCTAATAATCTTTTTTTTTTGTAAATAGCACACCATGAGCAAGAAGAAGTGAAATAAAGAATGCTTTTGTTTTTCTTTGCCAGTGTCTGAAGGTGAAGAGGGCAGGGAAACATCTGCATGTAATTGGAATCACTGGAAAGCAGGACCACACATGGGCTAGTTGAATTACAGGACATTGTTTACCAGTAAGATTATTAATGAGACAAAAGAATACATTGTGTAAAACATTAGAAGATGGTGTCGTTGTGAAGGCAGCTCTTTGAGGTGTCATTATAGATGAAGATGAATAGTGACTACATTGATTCTTTCCTCTGGAACTGTGGAACCAGGTTGATAAAAGAAACATTTGGCTAAGCAAGAGCAACTACATATATGTGGTTTTCGATGGGGAAGCTGAATGTGAGTTGCTTGATGTATCATAGTATAGGCTATGAACTGGGTTAAGGACTATGGCACCTGAAATTTCCTCAAACAGTTGGGTGTAGAAGTAGGAATGAGGAAGCAATTGGGAAAGAACATCTGTCTGCCTAATTATCTATCACTAGGTGACCCAGGGATATTTCTAGTATTTTTAAAAGTTATTTTGTTTGCTTATTTCCAGCCTGATACCTATTCTTATTCCTTGCTTGGATTCTGGTTTCATACTGCAAATTGAAATGGATATTGTTGACCATCTTCAAATTAGTACTTTGGTTTGAACAGCTCAATTTGGTTGTATTTTTTGGATCTAATTGGCCAGGTAATTTTTTCTTTTCGATTTCTGTATATCAGATATAAGTGATTCACATATGGGAGAGTGAAAAGTAATAGCAGCAGTTTTAGCAGCTAAAACTTATTGGCTTAGTTTGGACTAAGTTATTTACATGAATCAAGTCCTTTAATCATGCAGCTACAGAAATGAGATATTTTTATTTGTAGATGAGGCTTAGAAAGATTAAGCAACTTGCTCAAAGTCATACATTTTATAAATAGTGAATCTGAAAAGCCTCAGATTTCTCATCCGAAAATGCGGGTGTTTACCGAATTCCCTCTGATTTTTATTGGTGCTCAGTGAAATAAAGTGATTTTTTTTTTTAGCTGCAATGCTTAGCACAGAGTAGGCACCCATCACGTAATAGACAAGCACAACCTTTGCTATCATCAGTGTTTTGCACAAGGTAACACAGTAAATGGAAGCCAGGGTTTGAAATCCATGTCTTCGGATTACAGAGCCTCGATTTTAAACTACCAATCTCCTGCCTGTAATCTTAAAAGTGTTATAATCTACTTTATGTGGGCTTTGATATGATTAGAGGCATGGCTTTAATTCCTGGAAGAAAGATCTCACAAACAGCAATGTTTAAAAGAAAAAAGCAAAATAGAATGTAGAAGAGAGAATCCATTGTTTTCAGAGGATCAGGATTCTTCATAAATAGCTCACTAGATTTTCCTGGCAACCCCAAACCTGAGACAAGATGGTATGCTAAGAGCAGACCAGTACACTTGCCAACCAAAGAAGAACGCAAGGGACGCCATCAGAAATTCCTGCGGATGTCCGTCAAATTTCAAGCAGGTAATGACCAAAACATTGCATGTAGTCTTCTGTGACAACTAACTAATCAGTTTAGTGAGTAACTAAACTGGTCAGTGAGACCAAGAAGAGAGATGTGAACATAACGGTCACAAACTTTGCCATTCATGAGTGGGATTCCTTAAAGTGTTTTGGTGACTTCAAGGATCACAGGAAAAACAAAGGAAAATAAAAGATACACAGCTCTGTAAAAAAGAAAAAAGCGTCCAGCCAAAAAGTAAGGGAAACAAAAAGACATGCAGTAGCAGTAACAAAAACAGCAGCGAGTGTGGCTATTGTGCTCCAACACTGCCCCTTTCATCACAACCAGCTCACTCATCATGAACACAAAAGCTAACAATCGATGATGGGGGCTGCTTGAGCAATTACCTGAGCCTTCCCTCTCACTTGCCTAGTTGACTGGATACCCACTGCTACTTTTGCTTCTAAATATATACTTTATTTTCTAGTGCTGTTTTAGGTTCACAGCAAAATTGAGAGGAAGGTTCAGAGATTTCCCATATATCCCTTGCTCCCACACATGTCCAGCCACTTTCCCATTATCAACATCCCCTACCAGAATGGTACATTTGTTAACATCGTTGTCATCCAGAGTCCATAGCTTACATTAAGATTCACTCTTGGCCTTGTACATTTTGTGGATTTGGACTAATTCACCATGACATGCCTTCACTATTATAGTATCATGTATAGTAGCTTCACTGTCCTCAAAATTATCTGTGCTCCACCCATTTATCCCTCTTTCCCCTTCACCCTTGTCTACCACTGATATTTTTACTGTCTTCATAGTTTTGCCTTTTCCAGAATGTCATACAGTTGGAATCACACATCATGTAGACTTTTCAGAATGGTTTATTTTACTTAATAATTTGCATTTAAGGTCCTTCCATATCTTTTCATGGCTTGATAATAAGTCTTCTTAGTGCTGAATAATAGTCCATTATATGGATGTACCACCGTTTATTTACATCACTCACCTAGGATGTCTTGGCTCCTTCCAAGTTTTGGCAATTATAAATAAAGCTGCTGTAAAAATCCATGTGTAAGTTTTTATATGGACATAGTTTTCAACCTGGATAAATACCAGGAAGAATGATTGCCGAATTGTGTGATAAAAGTATATAACATTTGTAAGAAACCACTAAACTGTCTTCCAAAGTGTCTATACTATTTTGCATTCCAACCAGCAATGAATGAGAGTTTCTGTTGTTCAAAATCCTTCTCAGAATTTAGCATTAGTGTTCTGAATTTTGACCACTCTAATAACTATACCACTATGAGTGGTATCTCATTGTTTTAATTTGCATTTCTCTGATGATGTAAGATGCGGAACATATTTTCATATGCTTATTTACCATCTGCATATCTTCTTTGGCAAGGTGTCTGTTAAGGTCTTTGGTTTATTTTTTCAACTGTTTTTTGTTTCCTTATTGTTGACTTCTAAAATTCTTTGTGTATTTTAGATAACAATCCTTTAGAAGATGTGTCTTTTACAAATATTTTCCCCTAAACTGTGGCTTTTTGTCCTCTTGACAATGTCTTTTACAGAGCTGAAAAATTTAAATTCAATAAAGTCCACCTTATTCATCCTTTCTTTCATGAATGGTGCCTTTGGTGTTATACCTAAAAGGTCATTGCCAAATCCAAGCTCATCTAGATTCTCTCTTATCTTGTGTTCTAGGAGTTTTGTAGTTTTTCATTCCGCATTTAGGTTTGTGGTTCATTTTAAGTTAATTTTTGTGAAGAGTGTAAGGCTTGTGTCTAGATTGATTTTTTTGCCTGTCAATGTCCAGTTGTTCCAGCACCATTTGTTGAAAGGACTTTCTTTGCTACTCTTTGTGTTGCCTTTGTTCCTTTGTCAAAGTCGGTTGAATATATTTATGTGGACCTATCTCTGGACTCTTTATTCTATTCCATTCTTCTCTTTGTGTATTTTCACCAATACCACACAATCTTGATTACTGTAGCTTTATAGTAAGTATTGAAGTTGGGTAATGTCGTGCTTCAACTTTTTTCTTTTAATTCAATATAGTGGCAACTATTCTAGGTCTTTTGCTTCTTCATATAAACTTTGGAATTATTTTGTTGATATCCACAAAGTATGGTTTGGGGAGATTTCATTGTATCTATATATCAAGTTGAGAACAGACATCTTGACACTATAGGCTTGTCTTATCTGTGAACATGGAATATTTCTCCATTTATTTAATCTTTCTTTGATTTCTTTCATCAGAGTTGTGCAGTTTTCATCATATAGATCTTGAACATGTTTTGTTAGATTTACACCTAAGTATTATTCCCTGCCTCTTGACCCTCTGCTTTGCTTATCTGTTGAGCATTATTCTCAGGTTATCTGTAATTCCCATTCCCTTTGTTGCCTCTCCCATCTTTTACATATTCCAAGTGTTCTTGTGATCATACCATGGGAGTAGCTCTCAGACTCTGGCAAGCCTGAGCCTTTGAAGCAAGAGAACCAGCACCTAAGGAAATCAGAAGCCTACAGGATGCCCTGGACTCTGGCTATGGTAGTCTGAGCTGTTGAAACAACTTTGCGCCAAAGTGCTAGCTTGATTTTCCTATGCCCCTCCAGCTGCCTTCTCACTTCTCCCTGAAGACCTTATGCTTTCTGATAACTTGGAAAGAGCTCAGCCTTTGGATTCAGCCAGATCTGGAATACAATTTTATCTAGGTGCTTATTAGCATTGTGTCCTTGAGCAATATACTTAGCTTCTCTGAACCTCATTTTCTTCATTTGTAAATGGATAATAATAGCAGTTACAGCACAAAATTAACATGCGGATTAAAAGAGAGAACCCAGAAATCTTTATACTTGAAATAATAGACAATTTTTAAGTTCTTGCTCCTTTTATTTGCTTTACCCATTAATGGTACCTTCTTTTCCCCTAAATTCATCACTTATCTTTCCCATCCCTTACTTTCATCAACTATTCTTCTCCTGATCTTCCTTTCCACCTTGTCAGGTTATTATGAAGAAATTTTTCCAACTCTTTTGTAAAAACTGTATTTTATTGTTAAATACAATACCACAAAAAGTGCAGGACATATAAATGTAAAGTTTAATAAATTATAAATTAAACACCTGTTTAACACCTTCTAGGGCCTTGTGCTTTAGAATCTGCTGTACTCATCCATCATCTTTCTTTAGAGAGTTTCTGTCACTTTTTTACATTAACTCCAGAGTCACTTCCTCACATCTACAAAGATTTTCTTGTGGTTTTCTGAGGAGAAGTCACGGTGTTTATTTATATCCCAACAATTCCGATGGGGAAGGAGTGGGGAATATGAGCTAACGGTGACAGAGGGGAAGGATAAGGAAACTGAGCAATCCAAGAGAGACCCTTCCTTAGGGAAGAACACAAATCACCTGGTCCTAAGCCAAGTCTAATCCAATCTGGAGCAACATTATTATCTAAGGAGTTCCATGTGTGAAGAACTCAGAACCTGGTAGTGAAGATTTCTGGCTGTACCAGCTCTTAGTGTCTGGTGACATCTGAGTTGTACTTCAGAGGTTCTTCCAAAGAAAATAAAGGTTGTTGACAGTAGCGCCGTGGTAATGTCTTGAGAGGAATTTACAATTGGGCAGCATTTCAGGACAGGGACCTAAATCCCAGGAGGAGTAAGTGAGAATCAGACGCCTTGGCCTGAAGCCAGACCAACAGACTGGCCACAGAATTTGGGGCTGACTGAGAATTTCACACCTGGAATCCACGTAGGTTCTCAGCTTACTAATTTCATCCCACACAGGAATCCAGCACTTTTAGATTAAAGGCAAAGGTCTTTTGAAACCCACAGTGAGAGTTAGATGGGTAAGTGTAGCCATGGACTGCCAGATGCTGCTCATGCTCCCTCTCTTTTCTATGTGCCCCTGTTCTCTACTTAACTTTTGACTGGCAGGTGGAGCTGGCCTTCATATGGGACCACCCTGCTATTCTTCAATAGTTTGGCAAAATTTATTATTTTTATAAAGTTCATGTCATTTGACTGTATCCCTGATTAATTCTAATTTTTGTTACCTATTTGTTATAGGTAACTCACCATACTCAGAGCATTGAGGTTTCTACATTTTCTTCCATCCTATCTGTCATCATCATCCTCTGAGACTATTATATTGAACAAGCAATTTAAAATTATCATCAGCACACACTTGTGTCTCCTACAATCCCTACAAACTTTATTAAATGCCAGTGATTTTTCCTCTGTCTCAAGAGAAAAACTTTGACTGGCAACAGTTAACATAACCTGGTCACCTATGTCATAAAAATAAGCTTCAATTCAGAAATTAAAATATTTTGTCTCATGTAACACTCAATGATCTAAATATTATGTAGCAATCACATCTCCTCCCATTCACCAGATCTTCTTTCTGGTTTCAGGTTAGATCCTTCTACTCTCTACTGTTCTCCTGCTAACCTCCTCTCCCATCTGCGTTGCCATTTGACTCCCACTGGCATCTTGGGGTTGGCTGTGTGAAGGGAGGAAGGAAAGGGAATAAACATGTTTTTATTTGGCTGTATGGCTTCTGGGTCTGTTGGCTTTGGAGATGTGAACCAGCTGGCCCTCTTTCTTATGGGGCTCTTTAAAGGTTCTCTACAGAATCCCTGATATGGACTTTCACCCAAATCTCATCTTGAATTGAAGTTCCCATAATCCCCACATGTTGTGGGAGGGACACAGTGGGAGGTAATTTCATTATGGGGTGGTTACCCTCATGCTGTTCTTGTGAGCGAGTGAGTTCTCACAAGATCTGATAGTTTTATAAGGGTCTTTTCCCCCTTTTGCTCAGCACTTTTCCTTGCTGCTGCTATGTGAAGAAGGACCTGTTTGCTGTTCCTTCCGCCATGATGTTAAGTCTCCTGAGGACTTCCCAGCCATGCTGAACTGTGAGCCAATTAAACCTCTTTATAAATTACCCAGTCTTGGGTAGGTTTTTGTAAGCAGCATGAGAGCAGACTAAGAGAATCCCTTTCTCCTGCAGTTCTCCAGACCTGGCTGATGGATCTGTATTCTGTGTGGGCCCCTTGCTCTGAGAAGCTGTGGAAGTGGAGACATATCACGGTAGGAATTTGCTTTCATGGTCCTGCCACCAAAGAAGGCAGGGAGTCTTTCTGTCATCCTCCAGGTCTTTCCACCAGGAATCAGACTCTAGTCCACACCCTTCAGTCTTAGGTAGGTCGGTGTAGTAGGCTGTTCTTGTATTGCTACAAAAAAATCTGAGACTGGGTAACTTATAATAAAAGAGGTTTAATTGGTTCACCATTCTGCAGGCTGTACAGGAAGCATAACACTGTCATCTGCTTCTGGGGAGGCCTCAGGGAATTTTTACTCATGGCAGAAGGTGAAGCAGAAGCAGGCATATCACATGGCCACAGCAGGAACAAGAGAGAAAGGGGGTTGGGGGGAGGGGAGGTGCCACACCCTTTTAAACAACCAGATCTCCTGGGAACTCAGAAAGCTCACTTATCACCAAGGAGATGGCCCAAGCCATTTATGAGGAATCTGCCCCCATGATCCAAACACCTCCCACTAGCCCCAACCTGCAACAATGGGGATTGCATTTCAACCTGAGATTTGGGTAGGGACCAATATCCACACTCTGTGGGTCAGGTACCAGTTCTCTGTTTTTCTTCACTTTAGGAAATCAATTTCAAAGCTCTTCTAAGATCTTTCTTACTGGGGTTAGGATTAGAAGGTAGAACATTTCCCCAAAGAATGGCGTGGGAACTCAAACAAGGCAATGGCTTTCTCCAAAGAAATTTCTTAACCAATTTTCCCCCCAAATTCTCTCTTCATCCTCTGAAGGATCTTTCATATTCTCTTTCTGTGGTGAGGGGTTGAGGGGGCTCAAGATCCCTGGTAAATTGTCTTTTGGTGAAAATTTGTCCATTTCATCTTAAATGCTTAATATATAGGCATTAATTTGTTCATATTATTCTTTAACTAACTTTTTGCCATCTGTAAGGTCTGCAATGTTATCCCCTTTTACTCTTTGATCCTGGCAACTTGTGTCTTCTATTCATTGATAAGACTCACAAATCAAAACAGCCTAGCAATATTTGTCTTTTAAAGTAACCAACTTTTGGCTATGTTGATTTTTCAATTGCTTTTTTCATGTTACTGAACACAGTTTGTTAAAACCTCTCAGTAGGATTGTGAACTTGTTCACGTCTCATTTTATTTGTCAGTTTTCACTCTGTATATTTATTTTGAGGCTCTGTTATTAGGTGAATACAAATTTAAAACTGCTATTTCTGTTTGCTAGATTGGTCATTTTATCATGAAAAAGTAATTCTTTTTTTTTTTTTGCCTTCAAGTCTATTTTGATATTGTTCCAGCTATGTCACCTGTCTCTAGTGTTTGCATGGTGTATTTGGTTTTTCCTGTGTTCACCTATTCTGTATACTTATCTTTAAGGTGTATCTCCTACAAAAAAATATATTTTGTGTATGTCATTATTTGTCACATATCCTATTTCATTTATTTCCTGATATGTTGAAGCCTGAAACTACCACCTTACTGTTTTGATTGTATTTGTTCCATTTATTTTACATTTCTGGATCTATACTTGGTTGCCTTCTTTTGGATTAAGATTTACTACCTATTACTACATATTATCATTTTGGATAGCTTGTTGGATGTTTAATCTTTTATTTTTTTAATTTTTAGCGATTACCTCAAGATTACAATTAATGTTTGACTTTAAAATCTAGTATCAATTTCTACTTTCACCATTTCCTGGATGAAAGAAGGAATTTGGAATTCAATTCAAAAAGGAATTTGGAAAACTTTAACTCCGTTTACCCTCCTCATGCCTACTAGTTATTATGTCATACCTCTGTTGAACATATATTTAAAATTCTACCAATTTATCATTTCTATTGTTTTATGTCATTAATATTTACTTACATATGAATCTTTTTAATTGCTCTTTACTGCTTCCTACATCACATTGTTTCCAGTTGTGACATGTTATCTTATGCCTCAAGAAATTATGTGACATTTATTTTAACACAGGTTTACTGGTGAAAAATTAATTTGTGTGAAAATTTCTTTGTTTTGACTTCATATTTACAGGATATCATTGCTAATTGTAAAATTCAAGGTTGGCAACTTTGGAAATGGTGTTACATTATCTTCTGATTTAATCATTTCTGTTGAGAAGCCAGCTGTCTGTATAATGGTAGCTCCGTTGAAATTAATGTATCTTTTTTCTTCTAGATGCTTTTGGGATTTTCTCTTTGCACTTGTTTTTTCCCAGTTGTAGTAGGAAGTGCCTACGTGTTGTTTTCTTTGCATTTTCTTTCTTAGAATTTAAAGTACTTCTTGAATCTATGGCTTGATGTTTTTCTTGTTTCAGAAAATTATTTGGCCAAATATATTGAAATATTCTGTCTACTTCATCTAAAACTTCAATAGAAAGTATGTTAATCTTTTCTTCGTATTTCAAAGCCTAAATATTCACTACTGACCTATCTTTTAGTTCACCTTTTAGTCTTCTCTTTAGCTATGTCTAGTCAGCTATGAAACTCATCTACTGAGTTCTAATTTTCCATTTTTGAAGTTTTCAGTCATAGAATTTCTTTTTGATTTTTTAGTTATCTGCTGAATTTTTTTCTGGCTGTATTTTTTCTTGAATATACAAGCCACAGTAATTTTTAATAAATGATAACTTCAGTATTTATATTTCCCATAGCTTCATTATCATTGTTTTATTGTCTGCTATTTACTTTGTTCATTTATTCTACTAGTCTGCATAGTAGGTTTTTACGTATTTACTTTTTAGATTTTGTGGGTCTTTTTGTATATGAAAAAAATACAGAAATAACTTGGTTCTGGTTGATATTATTTTCTTTCAGAGAGGGTTTAATTTTTCTTGGCAGGCAGTTAGGCTGGGGGCAGGTCAGTTTCAGACTCATATGATTAGAATGTTGGTTCATGTGGGCTAGTTTCTGTCTTGTTAGCCTTTCTTCTATTGAGTAGTCCTTCAAGGGTCCTTTAACTGAAAGCTGTGAATGTTTTCCAGATCTGCTCTCTTTGTTGGACTTGAACTTGAACGTTTTTCTCCCTATCCTTATGAGACTGCTAAGAACACTGGTTAGCATTCCAGGCTCTGGGGGCTGCTTACAAATCAGCAAGTGCTTTGAAGGGAAACGCAGAACTAAATGTCAGGCTCACCTCCTTGCACTTCCCTTCTCTGAGAACCTTGGCTCTTAATATCCTTGTTTCTTCATGGCTCCCTGGTGTTTTCCAACAGATTTTTTGGGGTTCATATTTTATCCATGCTTCTCAGTTGTTCTTGGCAGTAAAGGTTAGTCTTATACCAGTTAATATGCCATCACTGGGATCAGAAACTCTTATTGAGCTTTTCAATTGTAACTTTTGATGTATACATCCTATCTTTACTAGTAGGTGGTAAATTCCTAGAAGGTAGGTATATTTTTTATTTGCAAGACCTTGCCTTACAAATATATACATATATTTACTAACTGAATTAATACTTTTTTATTGGATGTCTTCCATTGTAAGAAATAATGCTGAACTCAATTTTTTCACAAGTTAAAATTTCTAACATAAAATGCTATCGAAGAATCATTGTGATAAATGAATATAGACTCAGAAAAGTGAACCAGCTAAACTACATCAAAGCTTTAAAATAATGTCAAAAGAGTCAGATACAGAAATTCTGAAAACCTTTAACTCCCCAGGATTTATTCATTCTACATGAAATAGGTGTTCTCCTGGTGACACTTTGATCCAACAGCCTCGTGTTGTCAGAGTTTAGAAGCCTTACGGTCTCAAAGTGCTCCTCTGATTTTTATCCAAAACTATAATCAGGTTTTGATCCATTTTAGAAAAGAGGCCTGATCTCTGGAGTACAGTGGCAGCCATGGTGCCAGAGGAATCGCCGTGCATAGACCAAAGGCCCAGTGAGGGGTAAACAACTGATAAATGCGCAGCTGCAAATGTTTGGCTACTTCCTTCTTCCTTTTCTTTGATTACTTGACATAATGATATTTATTTCTAGTCTTTTTAATAGCAGTTTTAAAATTGTCATTTATTTCAGAAAGATTTTTTAGTGTTTATTATGGACTAGCAGGCAGATACTAGGGCTGGTGGATGCAAAGAGGGATAAGAAAAATATTAAATACAACCCTTGTTTCCAAAAAAAAACCCTTGTTTTCATCTCTTTCTGTCTCGTGTGTGTGTGTGTGTGTGTGTGTGTGTGTGTGTGTGTGTGAGAGAGAGAGAGAGAGAGAGAGAGAGTATGTATGATGAAGACAGTAAATAGTCTAGACATAAAGAAATCAGAGCCAGCTTCCAAATTCCAGATTGAAGCCTCGCTGTGGAAAATATATGGTTATTGAATGAAGAAATTGATTTCAAGAAAATTGTTAGAGTCTAGCTTCTGATTGCTGCAGAAACTACTTAGCTCTGAGTTGCTTTCAATTGAAGTCACAGAAGATGGTAAGTTAGGTTAACAGGATTTGGCAAAGGTTATTTCCAAACAAAGACACCTCCAAATTTCTGCCTATTCTTGTCAATGCAGAAGAGATTTTGAGATTCCAACAGACAGGAAGATTTGGGAACTCACAGTTTCTAAAATAGCAGTTTTAATCTGAGTTGGACAGTCCAGAAAATATGGACAGGGGAACTCTTTCTGGGGATTATGAGACTGTAGCCAGGTTCAGAAAAGAAAGCTCCACACTTCAGCCCACCCCTAACCATCAGTCCTAGAAATCTGATCTAGGAGAGAGTCTTACTGCCTTAGATTGAATGGTTTTATAACAGTTGAGTGGATTATTTGATGTGGTTGGTCTGCAGATATAATGTCTGACTTATTAAATCTTTTATTTTACCAGGGAAGAAGAAGAACAATGGTGGTAAGCACTTCTTTTTTTTTTTTTTTTTTAGACAAAGTCTTGTTCTGTCACCCAGACTGGAGTGCAGTGTCATGATCTCGACTCACTGCAAACTCCACCTCCTGGGTTCAGGCAATTATCCTGCCTCAGCCTCCTAGCTGCGATTACAGGTACCTGCCATCATGGCTAATTTTTTTTATTTTTGTAGAGACAGTGTTTTACCATGTTGGCCAGGCGGTCTTGAACTCCTGACCTCAGGTGATCCACCGGCTTTGTCCTCCCAAAAGGTTGGGATTACAGGCATGAGCCACCATGCCTGGCCAGCACTTCTTTTTGAACTCACTGATGAAATCATTCTAACAATGTTTTTACTGTCCAAACTGAGGACTATAGTGTTTTGATAATTAAGAGAAAGCATTTCGTTAAATTAGTCCTTCTTTGTCCTGTATTTATTGAGTACACAATGTGTCTACTGCTTTTATGAGCTTACTGGGGACTCATAAATGAAAGATTCTGTTATTTACAATAGTTCTGACTGCTAGTAATAGAAAACCTCAAAATAATAGGCCAGCATGTTGCCTATTACCAGGTAATTTCTGCTGTCTGTGTTGTCATGGTCCAAGTTGGCATACATGTTCCTAGGACAAAGTAAAAGGACAAAGGAGGGGTGTCAGTTGTCCAGTTTTTACTTTTTGTTATGGTTATTTCAGTTACATACAATAAAATTCACTTCTGTGTTTTAAGTTTCAACACATATTTAGATTTGTGTAACCACCACTGTAAATAGGATGCAGAATGATCCCATGATCCACCAGATTCCTTCATGCTGCTCTTTTGGAGTCACTGCCTAACCCACCCAACTCCTGGCTACCACTGACCTGTTTCTCCAACCCTATAATTTTGCCTTTTCAAGAATATTATATACATAGAATTATACAGTACTGAATTCTTTCCTATGGCATAATGCATTTGAGATTTATCCATGCTATTATGTGAATGACAGGTCATTCCTTTTTACTGAAGAGTAATATTTCATTGTGTGGCTGTACCACAATTAATTCACTGACCTATTGAATATTCATGTACAGGTTTTTGTTCTGAACATAATTATTTTCTTAAGTGCATGGGAGTAAGATTGCCAGGCTATAGGGTGAATATATATCTAATATTATAAAAAATGGCCGAACTGTTTCCAATGTGGCTGTACCATCTTGTATTCTTTTCTACAATGTGTAGTGACATATGTGATGGTTAATATTGAGTGCCAACTTGATTGGATTGAAAGCTGCAAAGTATTGTTCCTGGGTGTGTCTGGGCATGTTGCCAAAGGAGATTGACCTTTGAGTCAGTGGACTGAGAGCGGCAGACCCTCAATTTGGGTGGGCACCATCTAATCAGCTGCCAGCATAAACGCAGACATGAAAAGAGCAGACTGACTGAGTCTTCTGGCCTCCATCTTTCTCCTATGCTGGATGCTTCCTGCCCTCAAACATCAGACTCCAAGTTCTTCAGCTTTTGGAATCTTGGACTGACACCAGTCATTTGGCAGGAGCTCTTCAGTCAACAGACTGAAGGCTGCACTATCAGTTTCCCTACTTTTGAGGTTTGTGACTTAGACTGGCTTCCTGGCTCCTCAGCTTGCAGACGGCCTATCATGGGACTTCACCTTGAGATCGTGTGAGTCAATTCTCCTAATAAGTTCCCCTTCATATGTTCATCTATCCTATTAGATCTGTTCCTTTAGATAACCCTAATACAATGTAAAATTATTTCAGCATATTTGTTGAAAATACTATCCATTCTTTATTAAATTGCCTTTGTATCTTTGATAAAACTCAATTCAACTTATGTATATGGGATTATTTCTAGATTTCCAATTCTGTTCTATTGATTTATTATGTCTATGCTTTCATCAATACCACACTGTTTTGATTAATATAGCTTTATAGTGAGTTTTAAATTTGGTAGTATAATTCTTCTAACTTTGTTCTTTTTCAAAACGATTTTTGTCCAGTGTAGTTCCTTTACTTTCCATAAGATTTTAGAATCAGCTAGTCTATATGTACAATAAAATATAGACTAGGAATGTTATTTATACTTCTTAAATATATAAATGTCCTTAAAAGGATAGTTTGGAAAAAGGAGTAACCAGTGTCTTGCTTGCAAGACATAAAATAATGTGACATACTCATGAAGAATTGTCTTCCCAAATTTATCCCTAAATATTTCTTTTTTGTTTTTGTAGCTATTATAAATGGTCCTTCTTTTCTTTAGTTTTTAATTGTTTGTTGTCCATATATATATATATATATATATATATATACACACACACACACACACACAAATGGCTTGTGTATGCTGATTTTCTTCCCTATAACATTCCTAATGTTCATAATTAGTTCTAGAATTTCTTTTGTTTTGTAGATTTGTTGGAACTTTCTACATAAACAATCTAGTAATCTAGGAATAGGGAGAGCTGTGTTATTTTTGTTCCCTTATTATACCTTTTATTTCTGTTCCTTGTCTTATTGCACTGGCTAGAACTTCTAACACAGTGATAAATAGTATTGATGAAAGAAGCCATCCTTTTCTTGCTACAAAATGTAGAAGAAAAGCATCCAGCCTTTCACCATTCAATGTAATATTAGGTTGTCAGTTTTTAGTAGATGTCATATTTCATACAGATTTAAAGAATCCCTTTCTCTACTTTCTTTCTCTCTGTGATTTCTGTCATACACTCTGGCTCTCAGAGGCACATTTTTCTGATATCCCGTCCAGACACTCAGGCTGTTGGCCTCCCTGGGTTGCACTGCCCTTCCCTCAATTGGGTCTACCTTGAAGTGGAGAATTCAGAGAAAAGAACCTTCAGTGCCATTCTGCCACTGCCACCAGACTATAGAGATGCTGCTTCATTACTGTGGCTCTGTCCTGCAGGGGCTTGCTCTTCTGGTCCTCTGATTGAAGAAAGAAAGAATTTTTATTAGAGATTTATCTGACCATGCACGATGTACTATTCTGGGATTTTGGACACCCTAGAGTGTAATCCAGGAGAGACGAGAAGAAAAAAAAACCCACAAAAACAAAAATCAGGAACTTATTGCTATATGGGACATTCTTCAAATTTTTGCTTCTATCCCCAGTCTGTCATTATTTATTTTTCAAAGTTATCAGACACTTCCTTTAATTTTCTTTTCTAAGAATTTTAGCTGGAATTAATAGGAGATAGGATGGATTGCGCCAGCTTCTTAAATGAAGGCAGAAAACTGCAAGCTATCCCTCTTTTCTTTGAGACAGAGTCTCGCTCTGTCACCAGGCTGGAGTGCAGTGGCACGATGTTGGCTCACTGCAACCTCCATCTCTCTGCAATTGCTTTGCCTCAGTCTCCCGTGTAGCAGAGATTACAGGCACATACCACCAGACCGAGCTATTTTTTTCATATTTTTAGTAGAGACAGGGTTTTGCCATGTTGGCCAGGCTGGTCTCAAACTCCTGACCTAAGGCAATCTGCTGGCCTCAGCCTCCTAAAGTGCTGGGATTACAGGTATGAGCCACCGTGCCTGACCGGCCGGATTAAGGAGCTACTTCATGGTTGTACAACACTCATGCTTACACTTCACTGACCAGAACTTAATAATAAGACCATATCCACTTGCCAGATGCATGACTATACGTTCAGCCAAAAAGTAGAGGCTCTGGCCATATGGAAGGTAAAGCTCTGGACTTATCTTCAAAAATTACAAGGTCTAACATAGAAGATAGGCATGAAAATAATCTGTTACACTGTTATATTGTAAGTGCTATATGAGAAATTTGTCCTTATGAGCATAGTTTCTACACTGGGGTCTCTGGGTGCTTTAAGGGAAGTCATGCAGATCCTAAAACTATTGGAATATTTTGAGAAACTTAACAAATGTTATATGCTTTACCTTTGATTTGGGTTCTAAAAGCGAATAAAGCATGGCACTGCTTTCTTTTGGGCTGGAATTCTATTAATTCAATTAGTAATTCTTATTTTCTCATTCTAATGAGAAGTTTAGAATAGTAAAATTGCTGTTATAAGACGTGAAAAACAAATTACTTGTTTCATAATAAATGCAACGTAGTAGACAATATCTTTCAAAACATGGAGTCTCATATCATTGGTAGATTTTCTTAGTCTATATTCTTGTGACAGTAGATAGCCAAATAATAAAAATCCAATTAAGTTCTTAGACAGTTTGAAACAAAAAAGAACAGGGACATTTATTGGCGAATGTAACTGGGAAAAACATTCTTGAAAAAGCATCAGTCACAATTTTTTGTTGGGGGAGGTTCAAAAGATCACCAGCTCTTTGTCTCTTCACTTCTTTGTAGCATAGGCATTTTTACCGTTTAGGGCAAGATAGCTGTTGGCCAGATAGGCTGTTAACATAATATCCTCATAGTAATATCACTGGGAAGAGCCAGTTCTTCCTCCAAAAATCTATGCATCCATCACAGGGAAGGAATATGATTGTTCATGCTTGTGATAGAAGCCCATTCCCACAGATCCCCATGGCCAATATGATATGGTAAGTTTAATGCATCCTGGATTATAGAACCACTTTTACGACCATATTTTGTTACGAGATGAAGAGAGGAAGAAAAGAATGTATTTTGGAGAAAGAAAACTAACAGCTACTCAATACTAATAAGTGCAATAAGAAACATTACACCTAAAGTTAGTTTCCTATGTTTTCTTTTGGTTGGGTCTCTTATTTTTCATGCCTAGACTTTCCATCAAGTTTTTCATTTGTTAGAGGTCATGAAAGAAGTTTCTGAAATTGTTATCTATAATATATTCTAAACTTAAGTTTCTTCTTTCTGTCAAGAGTTATGAATTGTCACTTTGTATCCATAAATCAGGGATACTTTCTGTCATTAAAGCCAGAAGGGAAATCTCAATTTTATTTTAGCCATAGGTGGTGGAGATCTGAAGCTATTTTATTTTTTTTCTCTATCCCTTTGCCACATTCCAGCTGTGATATAGATAACCTAGTACCAGACTTGAGAACTAATTTAAAATATAGTTTCCTACTTTAAAAAAAATTCCCAAACTATTTTCACTTAAACTTTCAACAGTCATTTAGTAAATATTTGTTAAATGAGTAAATGAATGGTTGGTGCCTAATAAATACTATTAATTCAGAATATCAAATATCAAAATGATATTTCCTTTCTATATACATTGATGTACGTGTTTCAACCTAAGTTTAAAATTTCATTTCAGCTTCTTCTTCTTTTTTTCTAGCCTGTGACTTATGCATTTCTGGAAACAGTATTACTGACATCATATCAATTTTTAAAACTTGAATGCATTTCTCATTCCTTCTGTCTTTCCATCATCTCAGACCCTATTCAGTGCCAACATGTCTGGGATTCTAAATTCACAATGTGTTTGTTCCTGTTTGGGAAGCCAAATTACAAACAACTCACATACATTTAGCAACAGATTTTAATTTTTTAACTGTCAATAAAGATTGAATGAACACACTTTTATTCCTACCTACTCATTCTTATTTACTTCCTTTCACCACCATGACCTCTACTGTAAATGTGTAATCAACTTGCATATCCCCTATCCAAAATGCTTGGGATCAAAAGTGTTTAAAATCTTAGATTTTTGAATATGTGCATTTTACTTACTGGTTGAGCGCCCTTAACATGAATATCTGAAATAAAAATGCTCCAATGAGCAAGTTCTTTGAGTATCATGTCAACATTCAAAAAGTTTCCAATTTTGGAGCATTTCAGATGTCAGATTTTTGTATCAGGGATACTTAACCTGTATTCTTTTTTACTGGTTATTTGCATGCTTTTAAAGAGGTAACTTTTCAAAGTCCCCTTTTCCCCCTAATGATTTCTGTTTTCCATGCAAAGTCAATTACATAAGGTTATTTCTAACTGGATTCATTCTCTTCTGGCTATAGACTTGATTTATTACAACTGTATATTTTGATTGTTTTGGACATGAAGAACTATGGAAACTTTGCTAATAAACATCAAGATGGAAAGCGAAGACATCAGTATTCTATCCTCTCCTTTTTACTGAGTATGTAAAATGCACATACCTTTTCTCAGATTCAAATGTCTTATTGCAAAGGCTTTTTTACCTCTTCTAGGCAGAGATGGTACTACAGCTTGAATGTGTTTCCTAAATTCACGGTTTGGAAGTTTGATTTCCAATGTAACAGCATTGGGAGGTGGGGACTAACAAGAGGTGATGGTATCAGGAGGGTGGAGTCCTCATGAGTGGATGAATATTGTCACCGAAGTAGTGGGTTAGCTATAAGAAGAGTGGGTTGTTATAAAAAGAGGTCTGCCCCTGCTTTCTCTTTTGCATGCTTACTTCCACCTTCAGCCCTTCCACCATGGATGACCCTTGCCAGATGCTCTTGTACTTCCCAGCCTCCAAAAGCATGAGCCAAATAAATACCTGTTCTTTATAAACTACCTGTCTCAGGTATTCTGTTATAGAACAGAAAACAAACTAAAACAAAACAGTTCGTACCTAGAAGTGGGTTGTTACTCTAACAGATACCTGAGAATGTTAAGTGGCTTTGGAATTGGATAATGGGTGAAGGCTGAAAGACTTTGGAGGAATACGCTAGAAAACATCCATACTGCAGTGAATAAAGTGTTAAAGGCAGTTCTGGTGAAGGCTCAGAAGACACTAGAACTAGAGAGAGCCTGAGTCTACTTATAGATGTTAAGTGGCCATGACCAGAATGCTGGTAGAACTATGGACAGGAAAGGCCTTTCTGATGAAGTCTCAGAGCGAAATGAGGAAGAAGGTGTTGGAAACTAGATTAAAGGTCATCTTGTTATAAAGGTACAAAGAACTTGGCTGAATTGTGTCTGTGTCCTAGGACTTTATGAAATACAGAACTTAAGAGTATGATGAACTAGAACATCTAGTGGAAGAGCTATCTGATCAGCCAAGCATTCCGGCTACTGCATAGTTACTTTTCACCATATACAGTGACATGCAAGAGGAAAAAATAACAGCAAAATTTTTAATTAAAAAGAAGCAGAGGCCAGGCGCGGTGGCTCATGCCTGTAATCCTAGCACTTTGAGAGGCCGAGGTGGGCGGATCATGAGGTCAGGAGACCGATACCATCCTGGCCAACATGGTGAGACCCCGTCTCTATGAAAAATACAAAAATTAGCTGGGCATGGCAGCATGTGTCTGTAATCCCAGCTACTCAGGAGGCTGATGCAGGAGAATCGCTTGAACCCGGGAGGCAGAGGTTGCAGTGAACTGAGATCATGCCACTGCACTCCAGCGTGGCGAGAAAGCTAGACTCTGTCTTAAAAAAAAAGTTTGGAAAACTTTTATATGACCAAGTGACCCGTTGTTAAAGAGATTAATATGGCTAGAAGGAAGCCAGGTGCTATTAGTAAAGACAAGGAGAGAAAGATCCTGAAGGCATTTCTAAGATCTTCCAGGCTACCCTTCTATTATAGGCTCAGACCTCTAAGAGGGCAGAATGGTTTTGGGAAATGGATCCAGGAAGACCTTCAAGAACTTGCTGGCCAGGGATACCTCAAGACTTTGCTACCCGCATTCTGATGAAGCACTCTTTGGCGGTTCTAGCTGCACCTCGAGAAGGCTCAGGTGTAACTCAACATGCTGCTCCAGAAGATACAAGCTGTAAGCCTTGGTGGTAATTCTGTAGGCATAGATTCCTCTATCCGGATTACAAATAATGTTGCAGAAAGGCTGGGGCCCTAGGTAGAGACATGCCACAGGGGCAAAGCAGACACAAGGAGTCTCCAGCCAGGGGAATGCCCAGAGGTTCTGTAGGGTCAGTGCCACTGCCAAAACCACGGATCTGTAGGGCCACCACCATGCAACTCTAACTGATGAAAGCTATTGAGCAGACTGAACCCGGTGAAGCCTTAGGGGTGAGGCTGTCTGAGGTTTTGAGTGCCCAGTCCACAACTCCCCAGTGCATCCAGGATGTGGGACGTGGAATCAAAAAAGATTATTTTTCATCTTTAAGACTTAATGTTGTTTTCTCTGTGGAGTTTCAGACTTATTTGGTAACCAACTATCCCTCTTTTCTGGCCCATTTCTCCCTTTTGGAATGGAAATGTCTGTCTTGTGCCTGTCTCACTATTGTATTTTGGAAGTAGATAACTTGTTTTGATTCCATAAGCTCATAGCTGGAAAGTCTTTGCCTCAAAGTGAATCATGCTTTGAGTCTTACCCATATCTGATTTGAATGAGTCTTTGGACTTTTGAGTTGAAACTGAATGAGTTAAGATTTGAGGGCTATTAGGATGGAATGAATGTATTTTGCATTATGAGGACATATATTTTGTGTGCTGGGGAAGAATCCTATTTTTATGTGTCTCCCAAATTCATGTGTTGGAAACACAATCCTCATTGCAACAATGTTGGGAGGTGAGGCCTAAGAGGAGGTAACTGGTCGTGAGAGCAGAGCCTCCATGAAGATTAAAGTCATCTCTAAGGGAGAAGGTTAGTTACACAGAGAGAGGGTTGTTTTAAAAGGGAGCCAACTCCTGCTTTCTCTCTAGCATGCCCAGTTCCTGCTTCTGCCTTCTGCCATGGAATGACTCTCACCAGAGGCCTAGGTCATGCTCTTGGATTTCCCAGCCTCCAAAACTAAGAGCAAAATAAATTTCTATTATTTACAAACTACCCAATCTTGTGTATTCTGTTTTAACAAGAGAAAACAGACTAAGACAGAAGAGAGGTAGGTAGCTTATAAGATATCCCCCTCTCCAACTATCCTGACTTCTGGTATTGTGTGATTCTCTCTCCCTGAGTTACTTGCCTCTGACCGATAAAATAAATCAATATTGAAGGGATGTCATGTCCATGATTTGATTACAAGAGGTTATAATTTTTATCTTGCTAGAATATCCTCTCCTTTGGTGACTTTAATGAAGCCAGTTGCCATAATGTGATCTGTCCCAACAGAGGCCCACATAGCAAAGAGCTAATCACAGCCTCTAGCTAACAGCCATCAAGGAATTGAACATGACCGAAACCACATGTGCTCAAAAGGGAATCCTTCCATGGTTGAGCTTTCAGATGAAATGTCAGCCTTAGTTAATACTTTGCTGCTTTGTGAGACACCACAAAGAAGAGAACCCATAGGAACCATACCTGTATTACTGACTTGTAGAAACTGTGGTGTAATGAATACATACATTTAAGCTGCTATATTTGTGATAATTAACTACACAGCTAGTGCTCGACTTACGACCATGGTCAAGACCACGGACTGGTCGTAACACGATTTGGTCGTAAGTTGAGTGGGTTATATGTACAATTGAAATGGTGCACGTGGAGATGGTAGTGCTGCCGGAAGCTGGTCCGCACTGTTGTACGCCCAGCTGGGCAACGTTTGCGCTGCCAGACGCGGAGCAGTCGTGGCTAGTGATTGTGGTCGTAAGTTGCATAGGTGGTAAGTCGATCAATACCTGTAACTAACAGAGATGGCTACTTTTTCTTTTCTGGTTTTATGGCATTTCTGTACATATTTCTATCATACCACTTATCACATCCTATTCATTTTGTAGATGACTCCCAAGTTTAAATCTTTAAGATAAACCTATCTTTTGAGATTTATAAGTGAATCTGACTCCCACCTTTAAATCTTTAAGGTAAACCTATCTTCTGAGCTTTGTAAGTAAATCTTCACTTCAGTGTCCTATAAGTGCTTCAAGCTGAACATATCTAAAACTTAACTCATCTTTAGCTGTTTCTTCTACTACACTTTTTCTATCAAATAATAGTAGCAATGTCTGCCCAGCTCTTCAAGCCAAAAACATATGAATTGTCCTTAGTTTCTTTCTCCTTCCTGTGATCCTTCTAAACGGCAAATCCGATATAATACTCTTTTGTTTAAAACCTTTCCACGCTTTTGCTGCACTGCTCTTATAAATAAAGTTGAAACTCTGTATTAGAGCCAGTAAGGCTTGAGTGATCTGACCTCTGATTTAAATGGCTTATCTCTAACCACCACCTTCCACCTCTCACCTCAGTGGTTTTCCTCTGCATTAGCCCATTTTTGCATTGCCATAAAAAATTACCTGAAATTAGGTAATTTATGAAGAAAAGAGGTTTAATTGGCTCACAGTTCTGCAGGCTGTACAGGAAGCATGGTATGGCATCTGCTCAGCTTCTTCAGAGGCCTCAAGGAGCTTTTACTCCTGGCGGAAGACAAAGCAGGAGCAGGCATGTCACATGCCCAGAGTAAGAGCAAGAGAGAAAACTGGCGGAGGAGGGGAAGGTGCCATGTACTTAAACAGCCAGATCTCCTGAGAACTGTCGCTATTGTGAGGACAGCACCAGGCCATGAGGGATCTGGCCACGTGACCCAAACATCTCCCACCAGTCTCCACCTCCAAGACTGACATTACATCTTATCATGAGATCGGGAGGGGTCATCCAAACTATACCATCCTCCAACCAGTCATTCTAGAAGTCTTTCAAATTCCGGAACTTGTCATGCTTTCTTTCTTTATTAAGACTCCCTGTATTATTCCATTCTTTGTCCATGCTTGGCCTTTTTTACCTCCCTTTTGCTCTATTCATTTCCACTCATTATGCTGATCTCAGTTTAAATTAACTTGGCCAAGGAAGTCTATGTTGGGAATCTCGAGTTGTGTGCCTACCCAGCGATGCTGGGTTGCCTAACTACTCAACCTCATTTGTGTTAAGACTTCTTCTATGAGACAATATCCCCAAAACATTTGTATTTCTCCCATCCCAGCACTTATTCCATTGTTTAGAAATGCCTATTTAATTGTATCTCTCATTACACTGTAAACGCCACAAAAGCAGGAGTTTTGGCAGTGAATCCTTTATACCTAGAAGAGTGTTCAGTTCTAATTTGTACTTCCTGTTCACTCTGGTGTTATCTTGTCATGTGCTTATTGGCTATTTGTGCATCTTCTCTTATGCAGTGTTTATTCAAATTGTGCACTTTTAATTAAGGTGTTTGTCTCCTAATTGTTGAATTTTAAGATCTATCTGTCTCTCTATCTCACTATCTATCATTATCATCTGTTGGATACGAGTCCTTCATCTCCTATGCATATTACAAATTTTTTCCAGTCTGTGGCTGGCTTTATCATTTTCTTAATAGTCTCTCTCAAAAAGGAGTTTTAAAATTTGATGAAATCTCATTTATCAATATTTTTTCTTTCATGATTTTTGCTTTTTGTCCTAGGAAATGTTTGCCTACCCCAAATCATGAAGATTTTATCCTTTGTTTTTATTATAGGTTCATCTTTTATGTTAGTTAAGTTATCCATGTCACATTAATTTTTCATTTTTCTTTTCATACAGATTCTAGTTTTTTCAGCAACATTTGTCAAAAGACTATTTTTCCCATTGAATTATTTTGCCATTTCTATAAAAAATCAATTAAAGTAAATCAATCAAATATGTATTTATTTCTGGACTCTAGGTTACAGAAATGACCAGAGCTCATGAGATCATGTAGGTGAGCAAGTCAGCTAATATGTGAAGACAGAGACTGACTAGCAAAGAATATTAGACTGCAGCAGAAACTGAGAAGAGACAGGGAAGAGTACTGCTTTATGATCTTGCAAGTAGCCATCTTTTCTTCCTTTATTCTTCTTGTCTACCTGGAGTAAATCACCTACAATGTAGGACAATAATTTTTTTTTCTGGGACCTAATGGATTACTTCCAGAAAGACATAGCTAGATTATTTAGAACACGGGATCCATTTAATAAAATACAAGAGTGTGACTCCTCTATTACATTTTCTTTGGGGGACAGGTAAACGTTGGGACAGGTGCATTTTATGATTTTAGCTTTCATGGTGTGCTTCTTGGCCCTGCTGAAGTCTCCAATTAGATGCATATAGCTATCATTACATTAGAAAATTTTCATTCAAGCACTCTAGATAAGTATAGATGAAACTGTCATAAGAAAAGGCATAATCAGGGTAATTCACATTCATGGTAACTCCTAAAGCTGAGAGTGAATGCATATCAAGAATAATAATACAAGACTAATTGATCTACACGGATAAAAGGGATAAAATGGATCCATATTTGCGCCTACATTGGTTTCACATCATATGCTATTTGAATTCACCGCTCACTTTAAAATGTCTTTGAAAGGTGCTATTTGTTCAATGAATACATTTTAAAATAGTACTAGAGCCTTGTCTGAACCCTGTAGCCCCTAGCAGATTCCAGAGAAGATAGAAGAATTCTGAGCATTTTACTATATGATAAAGGTTTTCATTTCATTTGTCAAAAATAAGCCCTATATTTTCAAATAAATATTGCTCTTCTACAAGACACTACTGTCAGGGATCCTCACGTTGTGTTAGATGAAAGCATCTTTATGTCTTGGCACTGTCTTCTGTATTAACCATTTCTATAAGGCATTGCTGATAGCAGTTCAAAATGCACTTCCTGAAATCCAGCATGTACTGTACCATCCTGAGAGTCTAAACCACCTTATAGGTATAGTTGAACACTACTTGTACATACAATGCAATGATCATTTTAATATCAGAATCATTGTGTCCTTATGCTTCTTAGGCTTTTGTATTACATGTAACATTTTTTGTTTGCATCACTTTTGCGGCCATTACCTTGTTCTGAGTCATCTTGTAGTTATTTGGAAGTTTTATTTTTTAAAATTCATTAGTAAACTTAAATATAAATACTGCATTCTACATATCTCTGTATTCTCCAAAGCTTTAATAAAGTACCATGAATTTGATTATATTTAAAGTATATTTGTTGAGATGATAGTTTTGCATATATATCAATAAAGACCAGGATGAATTCCTTAAATATATATAAATCATATTATCAACCTTTCTTTCTAGTTACGTTGCCAGGAACACAATTAAGCTCATGAACTATCCAATTCTCAGTAATGAGAAGACAGGTTTGACAGTGTGGGATGGTTAAAATGCTTAATGTTCAATTAGTCTTCTTGGATTAAGTCTAGTAAAGGAAAAGGTAGGCAATTTAAAGTTGTATTATGGAGAATATTATTTTACAAAAATCTTAAGAGGGCAATTTGAAAAGGACATTGATTGCTCTAAACTTAAAATATCCAAGGCATCATTTTGAAACTACAAAGACCAGATAAAAGGGTTATAAATACACTGAAAGTGAATAGTACAGACTAGAAAACTGAAAAATGCAACAAAATTCGATATGAAGAATTTATTTAATCTAGCAGAAATAGGAAAAGGTGGACAATATAAATGACTCCTAAATCTACAGTGACATCCATTATCACAAATTACCAACATGAGAAATGCTGCAATACTAAATGTAATTTTCTTGAGTCATTACATTTCAAGTACATATCACATAGCTAGTATATAAAAATATGGATGTATAAAATGTGAATGAATTTTCCCCACTGGGAAGCAAAAGAACTTATACCTTTTTGTGAGGCGTTATGAGAATGAAGTCAGCAATCAGCGGTAGTAGAGCTGGGGGGTGGTGGTGGGGAGGTTGTCAAGGAGAAGGGAGTGTGTGTGTGCGTGTGTGTGTGTGTGTGTGTGTGTGTGTGTGTGTGTGAGTGTATACCTACCGTTAATTGAATGCACTTCCAGAACTTGGGAACCAGCTCTGAATATGAACTAGGTGAAATTTTCTATCATCAGAAATAACCTTTTTTACGAAATGGCTTCTGAATATGCTTCTGCTAAGACAAGGGTAAACATTTTAGTAAATTTTTTTTTTTTTTAAAGCTTCAGAGTTGCATCCTGTTTCACAGAAGGTGCACTTTGGAAGGGACCTAGGTGGTCATTGAGTTCAACTAGCTACATAAACACATGAATTATTGAAAAGTGCAGTGATCTATCTGCAAATACTTAACACAGTTTCATTCATCCTAGAATTCCACTCTCTAATTTTGAACTATTGTAAATACTCTCCTGAGATAAAATCCATATTCTCATATATTGGCTCTATTATGTCCAATAGACTTGATAGAGTTTAAAACTAATGTTGCACCTGCATTAATGCCTTTTAAGTATTTTCGTTATCTCTAAAACATTCTAGTAATCTGGCTGTTTCAAACTCCTAGTGTAATATAATTTCTAGTTTCCTCATAATCCTGGTTGCTTTCAACTTGTTCCCTCTCTTTTGAAAGAATTCTCAATTGTCTGTTTCTTTATATTGTGGTGACTTCTACTGCAATAGAAACTGGACAAAGTATAAGAAGAGCTTATTCATGTAAGAAGACGTGTTCGCTTTCTATAAATATGCAAAATTTTAAATTTCCATAGTAATCGGTTAAATGCTAATTAAAAGAAGACAACCTTGTTTTGCATACATAAAGTCGGCAAGGTTGAAGTGCCCCATCATTTTTGGCAAGGGTTCAGGGAAGCAGCCACCACACTATGCTGATGCAATGAAAGAAAAAAGAATCAGAGAAATGTTCAAAAATTCATTAACAAAACTGTTTAGCATATAAAGAAAAGTGACAAGGAGGAAATCGTTAAATAGCTTAGGGCACAATGTAGCTACTGAATATGCTTTAGGATACTTTAATGACTTTGAGAAAATGCTTGTAATTCTTTATTTAGAAGACACAGCAGGCTATAAAACAAAATTATATATGTATTTTGATCGATAACAACTATAGAAAAATACTGAATGAATAGTGGGCAGTGCAATAATAGGTATCCTACTTTTCTGTCCTCAATGTTTTTGACAAAGAAAATACATTATCTGTCCATTCACTCACTGGAAAAAAACAAGTTTTGCCAGGCATGGTGGCTCACGCCTGTAATCCCAACTCTTTCGGAGGCCGAGGCAGGTGAATCACTAGAGGACAGACGTTCGAGACCAGTCTCACCAACATGGGGAAACCCCATTTCTACAGAAAATACAAAAATTAGCTGTGTGTGGTGGCGCATGCCTGTAATTCCAGCTAGACAGGAGGCTGAGGCAGGAGAATGGCTTGAATCCAGGAGGTGGAGGCTGCAGTAAGCCAAGATTGCACCACTGCACTCCAGCCTGGGACACAGAATGAGCCTCTATCTCAAAAACAAAAAACAAAAAACGTGTTTTACAAATAATTCCAGAAGTTTTCTGATCAGTCCTGAACCTTGCTGTTTTGTTCTTAGACTCATCTGCATGTATCAGGGTCATGGTGACCTTTTCATTGCTATTATCTTCTATTACAGTGTTCTAAAACCTCCAAATATTTTTCATGACTACTGCTATTAAGTCATGCTCCTGTCTTTTCAAGCCTTTTTGTTTGTTTTTACATTTGTTCCTATCAAATTTCATTTGATTTTGTTGAGTCCATATGTTGTGCTGTTAAAAGTTTTCATTTTTTTCTGTTGCTCTTTATTGAACAGCCAGGCACAGTTATGCATATTTCGCTGATTCATTTGCATGACGTTAGTGTCCTCATCCAACATTAATGTTGTTTTATCCGTCAAAGACTGTGGAGTATTCCCCTCACCGTTTTTTTTTTTTTTTTTTTTTTTTGTTTTTAACTAGGAAGGAAACTCATCATAATCAGCATCACCAAAAGACGTGTTGTCCAAACCATTTTAATTTGAAGGAAAACTACCATTGACTAAGGAAGACCTTTCCAAGTAAATCTGATTGTATATATTCTACTTCTGGAGAAATGTAGACATTTGTAGGAAAATTATTTTGAAAGATTATACAGATATTTAAGTGATTTTATAATCATGGAAAATGGCATATTTGAAAAGTGTTATCAATATAGAACAAGAACTCTCAAGAATGCATGGCGTAAGGTGATGCTGGCGTACACCATATGATTGTATTAGTCAAAAATTTTGCCCAGGGACTTAGGGACAGTGAGAGTCACCACTCTGATTAAACTAAACAATTTATCCCTGTAAAGCACCACAGAATATTTTTTTTCATGAATTACAACTCTTAGAAAGAGATTTAAACCTATGTCATTTACCAACTAGGCACTAAAGTTTCTTGTCCTTAAAAGAAATTTCAATTGATCTGAAAGAAGGTAAACATTGGCAGATTCTCTTCTCTAATTATATTGTTTGTAGAGTCCAGCTAATCTCCCTCAATGGACAAACTAAGAAAATTTATATGCTAACATGCGAAATACTTTCCCCAAGGTAGCAAATAGTTTCCTATTAGGTGAAAAAGAACTCTAGGATGCAAAATTCTATTAGTGTTAAGGGAGAAGGATTCCTAGATATCTTAAAGAAAATGATGTCAAAGAGTAGAAAGTCTTGGGAAGTGAAGAAGAGTGAGGGAGAGAATGAATATAAGGTTATCTTTTCATAGAAGTATGCCCTGTGATGTGGTGTGTCTAGTCTTTTAAAGGCATATTAGTACCTTTATTAAGTTTATATGCCAATTTTAACAAAGAAAAAAGATGGATGAGAGAAATTCCTAAATTTAAGATTCAAGAAATAGCAATTATATTTGATACAGTAAAAAATATACGCAGTACTGCATAGTACTGAAGACCAAAGGAGAGTTGAAAAAGAAAAGGCTAATCTCTATGACATCTTGCAAGGGAAATAGGCACAAAAAGAAGGGGTTAATCAGAGGTGAGGGCGCATCCATCCTACTTTAACCATAGATCACTAAGACCTTAAAACACATTTTACTTCTATTGTGGGTAGAGTTCAGTCCCTTAAAAGTTTCTCGTGTACCAGTTTCTCTCTTGCTTCCTTGGGCAAAAGAAACCATATTCTCTCTTCTTGATATAATATACCCCAGAACAATATATTGTTTCTTAGTTTATTCCTGTTCAGGTGTAGGTACTTATATCTATATACAACTTTTTTTTCCTCAAGTGTTTCTAGTGCTTGTACAAGGATTATCAAAACAACTCACCCATAGAGTTGCACAAAACTCAGTGTTTTCTTTTTTAGCTGTATGTCATCATGACTAAGAATATCATGTCAGAAACAGCTACATGTTCATCAAACTCTTTTCCTATACATTTACGCAGCATTGCCCATCCCAGGCCACATGAGTGAGGCTGGCCAATAGAACGTAGGTGGAGTGATATACTGTACATCACTTCCAGACTTGCCCATAAAACCTTCCAACACAAGATCTCTCTTGCTGTTTCCTCTTTAGCAGGCCAAACAGAGAGGACTCAAAGGACCTGGAGGAAGCCAAAGCCACGTGATGGAAGGTGCCTTTGTCTCTGAGTCACCCTTGGAAACAAGTTGTTGGAGAGGAACATCTATGTAGAATTCATGTTTTGGAGAGAAACAAATCTTATTCTGTTAAGCTACTGAAATTTGGGGGGTTATTGGCTATATCTGTTAGCCTCCCCCAAATAGGTATGGACTCTGGGCCAAACTGCCTTGGTTCCAATGTCATTTCATCAAAAGCTGTGTGATCATGGGCAAGCTATTTAATTTCTCTAGTGCTTCAATTTCCTTATATGTGAGATGGTGATAGTAACATTACGTACCTTACAGAATATTGGTGGAACCGAATGAGATGTACAGCCTTTTAATAAGCCTGGCATAGGCTGGGTGTGGTGGCTCATGCCTGTAATCCCAGCACTTTGGGAGGCCAAGGCGGGCGGATCACAAGGTCAAGAGATCGAGACCATCCTGGCCAACATGGTGAAACCCTGTCTCTACTAAAAATACAAAAAAATTAGCTGGGCGTGGTGGCGTGTGCCTGTAGTCCCAGCTACTCAGGAGGCTGAGGTAGGAGAATTGCTTGAACCCAGGATGCAGAGGTTGCAGTGAGCTGAGGTCACGCCATTGCACTCCAGCCTGGCGCCTGGTGATGGAGTGAGACTCTGTCTCAAAAAAAAAAAAAAAAAGCCTGGCATATAAGAAGTTATTATTTCTGAAGATGACTCTCATTTTGAGATCATTTCCAAATACGGATCTCTTACAGAGTTGGATAGATAACTCTAAGCTGATTTGTTAAAAGAAAAATTATCCCAATTTGACATTCAACTGTAAGAGTATTGATTTTTGCAGAAAGAAAATAAGAGCCGAGGAAGAAGGAAAGTAAGAAATAAGGAAGAGAGGAAAGAAGGAAGACTTCTTCCTTTTATACAGCTTATGTGCTAACCCAACTTTGTTAATATGTCTGGCATAGCAAAAAAGGAAACATATGTCAGCATCAGGTAGTTAATATGGACAAAGCAAATTCCAAAGGCTGACCAGCATTTTATCTTGTTATTGTTTATAATAGTATCCTGGATATGTTTCTGCCTTGGATATCAAGTATATTAAAAATCCCAGGCCCTTTTTTTTCCCCCTCTGGCTTTGTTACCATATCCTTACTTGTCCTGTTGTAAAACAAACTGAAATATGCCAATAGCCCTTTGCCATTTTGTATGCTTTATTCTAAGATAGTGTTTACAACTAAAGCACTATAATGCCATAAAAACTCTCCATGAATGTACAACTGCACATTTATTTCTTCTAAAAATAGATAAGTTTACTGGTTTTAAAGTGAATGAGAAACTAGAGAAAAAAATCATGGGAACTCAGGAAAATGGGTGAAGCAAAAACCGTACCGTATGTAATAGAAATGGCTCAGTAGCAATGACAACAAAGCTAAACACAAGGAAATTAGTACTTTGTAGATTAGGTAACAAAAAGCTGTAAAATTGCCTGCTTTTGGTGGCTTTGGTGTTCCTTAGAAACAACTCTCACAACATAGGCAAATATGTGAACTTGGTAGCTGACTATTCATCAAGATGTTCTTCACCTTTATGGAAGGAAGTGAGCTTCTATTTTTCTGAAGTCTCCAAGGCATGAACATAAAGAGATGTAGCTGCAGAGAAAGAAGAGCTTTTCTACTCCAAAAACAAATGTTGCCTATTCTGAAAAGAAAAAAGAATAGTTAACTGAAAAAAAAGAAACAAAACTAAATGAGATTTTCTGCACTGTTACAAAGCCCAAGGACAGTTCTGATTTGATGCCTTAGCAATTTACATGGAATTTTACTCTGGTGGTTTCTCCAGAGTTCAGCAAAAACAAGCAACAGAGCAATAGACTATTTCTGAGCCACAGGAACCATTTTCAGAGCCCAGTGTATGTGGTTTCAAAATTCTTCACTTCTAACAGTATCCTATAAATGGACTGTAGAGAAAAAAAATCTTTTTCAATCTTTTATGCCAACTAAGTCTCATGGACATTTGGGGATTTCATTCACCTTCCAGAAGGGTATCTGGGCTCAAGGATCACATGTTGTGCAGGGATAAGCATGAACCAAAGGGTAGTGTTAGTGCTGATGGATAATTTCACTAACGTGGGCAGTGGAGTTGGTTTGAATATGAGGACACTTTAGCTCTGGGGTATGTTAACAACAGGGCCTGCCAGTTTCACCAGGAAACCTCCAACACTCAACAGCTTGGTATATCAAAAGCTTGCTCATCCTCAATTACAAAGAGAAAGTAAGAAACTCACCTTTATGTTATTTAAATAAGTCCTGGAAATTTGAGATAACAGAACATGGCCTAGCCTTGACAATAGCAACAAACATAGAGGAGGGAGAGTGTAGCCAGTCAGTGGGACACGTTCCTTCAATTATGAAAATATTTCTACGCTTCATTGTGGGGATTTCTCTAATCCTGAGCAGAATGAACACAATTTGGAGCTCTTGGATTCCATGAATAGACTCTTTAGTAATCAGTTAGGCATTTTTTTCTAGGTATCCTTCTGTCTAAAAAGTGCAGTGGCAAAAGTACAAGAGAAGAAAACATGAGACATGAATTTGAGTTTCAGTGCTGCCATTAGTCCAGTTTATAATTACAGGCAAGTCACTTCACTTCTCTTTCCTCAGCTCCAAGATGTAGGCGTTTTTTATTGGCTAGTCTTCAAAATCTCTTTCAGCTCTAAAAGCCTCGACTACTTACAAAGGCTAGCCCTGGCTCCTTCAGCTACTAATCTATGTACACTATTAAAATGATGAGGTCTTGTCTTTTAAATACGCTGTTTTAAGAACATATTCCCTCCTGGCCCCATACTGTAAACCTTTTGTTGTGCTAAGACATGCAAACAACTGACACTGAATAACATATTTATTCTTTGCATTTGACACGTCATATTAAAGGTTAGATGGCACATTGTTTTTTTTTAATCAGTCATCTGATTATATTTCTTTATTGAAATTAAACCAAACTCATAATTAACATCCAATTAACACTACCAGGTGAAGTACTTTCGTGTTGTCTCTTTTCTAAGTAACAGTGATTTTCTCCTGATGGCCTTCTACTTCTTGGAAGGTCAGCAAGGTCCCCAATTCAGACTCTTGTTCCTACCTCAGCTGATTTATACCAATTTCTCCAAGAGCAATTTCCTTATATAAATTTCCTTTTTCATAGTGGTCACAGTTCTCTAGCTATATAATAAAAATCATGCAAATCTGGATTTTGCTTATGCTAAAGACCGGCTTATTTGAATTGGAGGACCAGTGTTCATTTACTTCAGTGTGAATGAAGCTTGATGCAATGTTTTTCAATGTGACTTCAGCTAAGCCTGCAATCGGCAGAACCTACAATACAGATTGCTATACTTACAAGTCTGATTTGTGACAACTGTGGCATCTAATTGTGTTTTCAGTTCTAGATTTAGCAGCTTCTCTAGCTTTATTCTTCTGGCCAGCTTTCGAATATGATTTTATGTACTCTTAGCAATCAGTCCATTTAATTTGGATTTTTGCTTTTTTCATCAGGATTCAAAATGTAACCCAACAAATTTTGGATGAAGTCTAAAATAGGGTTTTCTCTGATTCATACACACCAGTGAAGAATATAGGATTATATATATGCCTTTATATATAGTTATAAGTATATAGATGTATATATATATGTGTGTGTGTGTTCACACACATACAAATGGACTCTATATGCATATATTATATTCCTTCTTCCAAATCCCAATTGCCTTTTCTTTGATAGGTTTAATAGCAATGTAAAATTATATAATCTAAAAGATTTCTTATTAACATTATCATCATAATAATGTAAATCGTTACTACTTGTCACTTGGTTAAATTGAAAAGGATTTAAACATTCATTTTAAAACTCTTTAAATTACATTGCTTCTTCATAGAATTCTGCATAATAGAGAATAATGTTTAGTCTATTATTTTTATCTTGAATGTTTTCATGCCAATTTCAGAAAAATTGTGACCCTTTTTTATAGCTCATTTGCCTAGAGCCATGGAGAATAGTATTAAAATACTTTTATTTTTTACAGACATTAATTTCTGGGATAAATACACATCAGTTGTAAGTGGGTTCAGTTAAATTTTTCAATGTTTAAATGTTGGATAAGATATCTTTTATTTGACCAGAATTTGTGGAATTGATCAGAAATCTGCATGACAAAACAGTATCCTTGAATTGCTCCCTTACCAAGCTCTTCTCTATCAATAAATCATAGATGAAAAATTTATTCTCAACATGGGAGAAATTACACTTTACATTTTTCACTAGAATTAGAAAAATGGATCAAAGGAAAACAGGAAATAAAAGCAAAGAAAAATAACTTGTGAGATTCTATCAAAATGCTGATTATACTGGGAATTATTTGAGTCTCCAAATTGAGAAAAACTTGGGTTTTTTTGTTTCCTGTTTTTAGAAAGAAAATGACAATGAAAACAACCATAAAAAATGTAATGTAGGAGTTTAGTTGAAAAAATAAAAAGAAAGAAGGAAAGAGGAGAGGAGAGAGGAAAAAAAAAAACCTTCCCCACACCTCCAAAGAAAACACTGGAGTCTGCATATTCCACACTTACCTTCTGCCATAGAGTGAGGGATACGGTGTATTGCAAACAGAGAAAGCTACAGTGAGGCAGGAGAGCAAGCAAGTTTTCAAATGTTTATCAGTAGGGGCTAAAACAAGTAGAGTTGGCCCTTCCTTTATTAGAAAATTAAATAAATTAGGTTCGTGTCCCAAGACATTCTGATTAATCAAGGATATCTTTTTATTTAACAGTGAAACAACAGGGGGAAAAACAGTCTGTTTGGCAATTTTAACATTTGTCTCCATTTTTCTTTGAGTGGGCATTTCTATCTATCATTAGCTCAAAAAAACTAAACATTCTTAGGCTAAAAATTACATAAGGGAACAACAAAAGAATAACAACTCTTTCCAACGATAGAACTGGGGCTTGGTAATTTTTATAGGTGTGAATACTGAGGTATTGAAATGGCAGAAGAGAGGAGGAAAAAGGCCTTTATCCAAGATGGCACATTTTAATGATAACTCACTTGTAAAGACCTACAAGTGCTTCTGAACTGAAATGTATCATTACTTCCAGCCTCCAAAACATTCTGTCAGTTGAACCCAGCTTTTGTCTTTTGAATCATTCTGCAAGGATGTTTTTGAACTCTCAGCTACTCTCTCAGCAAATCACCCTCTAATATTTAATGAGCAATGAGTACATGAAAAATAGAGTCGTCTCAAGCCTAGGCCACGAAACTGTATTCTTTGCCTTTGTTTCCTCCTGTTGTCCTTGCTTTTTCATCTTTTCCCCACCTAAATAGAACCACACACACATATATATGTAGAAAAACTTCTCAAAACTAGTTATTTTCACAGGGGCCCTAGCATATGGCCAAGATCATCCTTTGTGATACTTTTTGGGTAATCCTGATATAATGTATTTGGCACAGAAATCAACTGGTTACTAGTTTACATAAATTCTATTCTATACAAATATTAGTAAGTAGAGCAATTTAGAGCATAACAAACAATGACCAAATTACAGATCATCTGCTAAAGAGACAGCAGAATACACAGACAATAGTCCAATGGGGTGTTCACGGGCATCACATGGTATAACACATGTTAAAGGACTCTAAATAAGAAAGTACTTTGGACATTAAGGTCATTATTATAGTTGTTATTGTGGCATAACAACAGACACACTATGGGGAAAATAAATCCCTAGAAGGCAAAATCTCTGGTCAGGTTTAATGCAAGGAATCATTTCCTCTCCACGTCTAACAGTTGGCACTTGGCAATGAGAATGTAATGTTTGGAGAAACACATCTTGGGCCTATAAAATAGAAATTTGAATATACAAATATATATTATGAAGTATGATAGGATACAAATTGATGTAAAAATATGCTTTGCTTTCCCTGTTTCATGATTTCAAAAATCATATGGTTTTGTGTTGTTGGATGTTGAAGCAGAGTTAGTAAACCCTTTGGTTATGTTTTAGGAATGTTTTCACAGTATATGTTATTACAGTGTTGAAGTTGGTATCTTACATGTTAAGTAGCCTTCTGAAATATTTAGGATTCAACCAAAAATAACTAAACATTAATATAGATGATTATAATCACATGTTCAGTTATATTGTTGGTAGTAAGAATGGATGGTAAGAGTGGAAAGTCATTAAGATTTGCTACTTGGCCCATTTTCATTTACGTGTTTGAGATAGTCAAGTAATCCTGAAGCGTAGGATGTCCATGAAGTCTTTGTTGTTAATTAGGCAGTGGCCTGAGGCTTTAGCTATAGGAAATACTGTAGAAAGATGGTATATTAGGAAGAGATATTTTCCCCTCCTTAGGCTAACTAGTAAGATACTTGCACCTTGATAGCAGTTCTTGGGTCAGTGTTTGACAATCAATCATTCTTCAAGATGGTGAAGCTGCCGAGATTCAAGAAGCCATTGAGTCAGTCACCTTGCCTTATGAGGCCAAACCCTTTTGGCTTCTGGAAGTTACTCACTGTTTAACAATTCTATGCAGCTATCTTGAAGGATAATCTTCCCATTTCTTAGGTCACAGTTGTCATGTCATTGGGCTTCATCTCAATTCCAGTTAAATTATAAAGTGCGGTATATAGTGTTGAGCCTCCAGAAAGAACATAATGAGCATGACCATCCTCCATGAAATGCCAAGTTTACATTACTAGCAGAGTCACCATCCACATCTGAGAGCATACAGGAACTTGATAATCATTGTTGCTGTCTTTATCATCACCGTCATCTTCATTAGCATCATCAGCATCACAGTTGCAGTGCGGTGATCACATTAGGTGATGCAGCAAGATAAGAAAAAACATTATCAAGACAATGTCCAGTTTGGATGTGTAAATATTATCCTGTGCTTCTTGGCCCATTTAGCAAACACCTTCTTTTCAGTGATAAACCTATGCCCCCCATATGGGGCATGTTCATGAAGAAAATATTCATCACACTCATCTCTTCCTTGTTCATAGTAATGATAGGGGACTTTTCTATAGCCTTCTGTCCTAGAAAAGAAAAAAAAAGAAAAGGAGAGAAAGATTGAGATTAAGAATGGAGCACTCATTTACAAGAATCCATTATGTGTCCAGTAAATGCATTTACTTACAAACCCATACATGATTCTTGTCCATGAACTCAGTTAAAAGCTATTATATATATTAAAGCTTTTAGGAAGATGTACCAGGTTCTTAGTGCTTTAATAGATCAAATAAAATTTATATATCATGCCAATTACATTCAAACTTATGGCTATCCTTTGAAACAGGAAATGATATATAATGGAGGAAACTTTAGATAGCCTCTTGCAGAACCTGAAGAAACTGATTTTTCACAGTAAGATATTGGGTTCATCTGAGCACCATGATGCTTATAGTTAGGGAAGAAATATTTGTTCATGAAGACTGTGGTTGAGAGTTACCATTTTGACATTCTGATTAAAACAGTCTGTGAATTATATTGTGCCAATCATTGGTAGGGAAATAGATTTCATTACCCTGATGAAGCATGGAGGATTTGTTTTATTATGTAATTAGAAACTATCCCACCCATGAGGATATATTGTGGGTAAACACACTCAATTTAAATAAGGATCTGGCAGATTACTCACTTATTAGTGAAGTATACTTTCTAGGAATTCTTGTTAAGCTGTCAGTTTCTCTGAGGCTTTAGGACATTTTGTCCTTCATGATCAAATCTAAATAACCGTTGAGTAGATAGCTATCCATCAAGCCATCAGAGCAGCAGAAATGACAAAATTGCTTTTGCAAATTAAACAGCCACTAAACTTCTGAATTTCCAAGCCACAAGTCCCTGCTATGCCACTGATTAAGGGAAAAGTGTTCCTTCTGACATCTGACATTGGACTGGTAAATATTTTTCTTTTTATCACCCCTAGAAGTCACAACTTGATGCACTGACAATAAAATGTCATGTCAGCAAAGAACACTGGGAAATAATTGTTGCTTTATCTGTTTCTCAGATTTATGGTATTAAAATGAATTGTGATATTTTGACAAGATCTCAGAATTGGAGCTGCATACAAATAATTTCTTGTGATCTTACTTGCAGTAGGTGTCATTTATCATCCCGTAGACGTGAATGCCGTAACAGGCGTCCATGGCCAGAATGAAGGTAAACCACCCTGTGCTGAGATACGAGCCAGATTGGACTCTGAGAGGAATGAAAACAAACAAAACAAAACACAGAACACACACACAGAACAATAAGGTGTGTGAGAAATGAGTAACATTTCATCAAAAACATAGCACTTGTTATCAGGAAAAAGCATTGAGAAACTTGACAATATGTCAAAGATGCACACTTATTTTGAATTATCTCTGAATAATTTATAGGAATGCTCTTGCTCTTACTACCTTAAGCCTCAAAGCTATGTTGTGTGGAAGAGAAGCCATATGGAAAATATCTGAAGTCAAATAATCCTGCTCCCTTCAGGTGAACAATAATTTATTTAATTTTCCATAAGACACAAATTAGTGCTGTCTATCAGAGGAAAGGTTCTCTTCAAGTTGCTTGGAGCCCAGATGGGAGCTGAATGATAATAGTGCTCTCTTGCTTACCTAGACATATTATTACTTTCTTGAAGGCTGCTTGGGTTTCTAAGTATAACTTCCATGCAGTGCAGGTAAATAACTTGAAATGAAAGCATCTGAAAAATTTAACTGCTTTCCAGGCATCATAAGACAAGACTTTTCCTTTTTAAGACCTATGTTACCAACTTCTGCAATATATATCTATTGAACAAGCTATATGCTAATCACTGTTCTGGAGACTAGGGATACAGCAATGATCAAAACAACCGAAGCTTCTGTCTTTGTGAAGGCCAGTGGATTGGATTTGGAGGCAGCTATGTTAGAAAGGTTGGCCAAGAAAGGCTCCTTGGACCATGAGCACAAAGATCTGAAAAAGACAGAGGGGAGGGTCAAGGAGGAAGAAGCCCCGTGGACCACATGAGGAAAAGGTATGTAAGGAAGAGAGAAGGGCAAGGACAAAATTACAGATATGGAACTATGCTTGGTATGTTCAAAGAAGAGCTGGGAAATGAAGGAACTGAGGGAGGGAGTGGTGATGTGCTCAGTTGCAGTGCTGATTTGGCATCTACCAAGTTCCACATGGTTCAAGGCAATGTTCAGTGAAAAGCTGGATCTCCATATTTGTCTTTAGCCATTGTGACTCAATCCATTCAAAGGAAGTGACTGCCCATCTCCTTAAAACTCTCTCCATAGGGGCATTTGAACCACCCCAATTTGTTTGACAGCTGTGTAGCAACACCTCTAGAAAAGATTAAGTGGTCTACTTTCCATCCAGACTTCTTGGCCTATAGGAGCACACCCAATTCTACAAACTGACACTTAGATACTGATAACCGCTCTCTGGATACAACCCTCCAGCTGGTAGTTGCTCCCCACTGATGCTCAATATTGTTGATGCACATCCCAGTACCAAGCCATCAGTGTGCTATAATTATTAGCCTTGAATCCTTTGCTGCTGCTGCTTCTTTTTAACAAGCACTACTTAGTGTCAGATTACATAGAATGTGCCAGCATTTCAGGAAAAACACAAACTCACAGTGGGGGTTGATGATCAGATTTTTTAGCCTTTACTTTCATTGACTTTGGGTGATTTACAAGGAGAGACAAACTCAGCCCATATACATCCTCTCTGCATACTTGTCACTGAGTCTGAAACGTTGCTACCTAAGTAGCCGTTCCTTTGCATCTTCTGGTGTATGGAAAATATTCCAGAAGCCAGATCACATCGAGTTACATGCACTTTCCTGCACGGTAGTAGCAGCAACATGGGGCAGCAATAGATGCAAAACGAGTGGGAAGACGTCTCAGGGAGGCGAGATACACTAACGAAAAACTTTGCTTTTTAGACAACTTAACCTGCCATCAATCCTGCATTCTAGGGTCTGAGGAGGAGCAGACCATGTGATGGGAATTACTTAAAGCACCATCTGCTTAAAAAGCCCTTATCTGAAAATGAGGAGAGATCAGAAGAGGCAAGAGTCTTGACAAAACGCTCCCAAATCGAATCTAAACATTTTGTCTATGTACTGAATTTGTCTGGTTATTATTCCTATGGAATTGTGTACTGTTTTTTTTTTCTCTTCTTTCTCATACTATTTTTTCTACCTTTCATTCCCTATTCTATTCTTCATTATTAGGCTGACCAAGCACTCATAAAGATCACTAAAAATTATGGCATTTGTTTGTTTCTACATGACGAGAAAAAACCAGATCTCATGTATTTACCCATCTATTCACTTTTTCAACAAACATATATTGGGATCCTATTATGTGCCACTGACTGTGCTGGGAGCCTGGTGATGAATATTTTCTTAAGAGCACATGGTCTAGTGAGGGAGGCACACATGTTAAAACAATTGATCACACTACAGTGCAACAAAGCACAGCCACGCGTTTCAGAGTCAACATGGAGCGTGGTCAGAATTGGAGTGAGAATATCTGGTTTCACACTGCAGCTCTGCCACTACTCGAATATGAGGCTTTGGCCACTTATTTAGCCTCTCTGGGTCTCATTTTCCTTGTGTCTAAAATAAGATGGTTGAACTAAGTCATAGTCAAGGTTTCTTCTAATTTAAAAATCAAATGATTCTGTGATCATCACCTTCCACAGTCAGTCTGTAGTTGTTTTAACCATTGTACAGTACCATGCTCTGTGCATACTGGGCGTTGTAATGAGCAAACATGTGCATCAGTCAGATCACATTTCATGCTCCCTTGTGTGATGGGTGTGACACTAAATATATGGGATATATATAAAAGGATAAACAGGGTATAAAGTTTTATCTTGCAATGGAAGTGACAATGGTCACAAAACGTTTGTGGGGAGAACTCCATGATTCCTCCCTCTACACTGCCACTCATGGAAGCTGTTGCAATGGCTAGTGAAGGCCAAGGCCACAAATGAACCATAGCGCTAAGGGTAAAGGTGAATTTGAGTAAGAAAATATAATCATAATTGGGAAAATCATCCTCCCTTTGATGTGGTCCCTTCACAGAGGTGCTAATTATCAAAGACAAAGATAATATGATATCTCCAGGAAAAAGAGAAAGATCCTCTTTGCGACATATGGACACTTATTCTGCAAAACCAGCTCTCCTGACTCATTCTGGTCCAGCCCACAACGGTCATTTCTGAAGGTTCATCAGCAAGCTTCCAGAACAGAGCCCCCAAAGAATAAAGAAGATACAATTGTCATAGTGGATTCTCTATATAACTATGTTCTCTTTAGCACAGGAAAAGAGGATCAAGAATTTCAGGGTCCGATATCTGGTCAAAGATGTCTGCATCTTACCACCTAATAAGGAAACTTCACCACATTTCTGATACATGATTCCTTTTGGGCCTAACCTGATTTGTTTTATTTCTGTGTAGACAGGCCATGCTAATTAGCTCAATAGCTCTTTAAACAAGATGTGTTGCATTTGATTCAGATGGGGGAGGCTCACACTGCCCAAGTGCCCTGTCCTACAAACAGCACTTAATTAGACAGTTGCACTTCCTTTCCCTGATGACTCTGATATATTTGGGATGTGAAATGGCATGGGGTTTCCTACCCATAGTAGAAGCTGAGGCTAGCAAAGTAGTTTTTTCTCAAAAAAAAAAAAAAAAAAAAAAAAAACTATTTGGAGCTAATGCCCATACAATGATGCTTGCAGTAGAATCATGACAACTGCTGGATGAATACAGGAATTCTTCCAAATAAATGCCTAGTAATCTGGGTCCCTGGAGGAACTCACTGGCCTGATGGCACTGGTTCTGGCACATCTTGTAGCTGCACCATTTCCAAACTCTACTGGGCTGGTGTGTGGGCATACTAGAAATGAGAAAGTATAACTTATACCCAACTAGATCTTTAAGTTTCAATAAAAACTGCAACAAAAAGACTTCACCTGATGTCTGTGAAATTGTTTATGATTTCCAGCTTGGAAAGACTTAGTGATAACCATCAAATGCCTTAATGTGATAACTATCAAATGCCTTAAAAAATTCTTAAAGGGTCTCCTCTGGGGCCAAATACTGTCTCATAATTTGTCACTCATGCACGCAGCACTAACTATGCATCAGCTGGCCATCAACCATAGCACTTTTTTTTTTACCCTCCACTTTTGGGGATCAATAAAAACAATTATTCTCATCCACAAATAAACAATCAAGATTCCCACAGGGATGATAAGAGAATTTAAGCCCCTAATTCAGTGCCATAGGAAAGCTTAAATTAATGCAGCAGAATAATGAGCCATGCAGGGGAAAATAAAGGCAGGAGTGTGAAGAGGAAGCCATCAATCCTTTGATTTTACTGGTCAGGCTCTGCATCCCGCTGCTCCTTGGTAATCAAGATACTTACAACTTGGAAACTACTTAAATTTACTTGTGCATCTCTTGGGAAAATGATGCTGTCAAGACCTTGATGTAGCACATGCTTGAAGGCATATCATTTAAGATACGATCTTTCATCTAGTTTATTTCAAATAAAATATAAGCTACTTTACCCTTGATGTTTACCCCTATTCCTTCATGGCAAAAGGCTATCACATGGAACAGGGATTCCTTGTCTGTCCAGCTATCATGATGTTTATCAGTCTCTGTAGCTTTGTCTGTCAGCAGCCTTCATTTGCCTGCACCTCTGTTTCTGAGCACACTCTGTCCCCTTCCCATTTCTGGAAACATATTGTGAAGCACTTTCTTCCTATTACCTGGCAAACTAGAGACTTCTGAGTGACATTTCCCTTTCAGATAATTTCAGGGGAGGAACTGAGGACATGGAAATGGCTACTCTTCAAATGAGAACTGGATTATGTTGGATTTATTATCTGTTCACAAAATGCTCTGCTAATTATTGAATACCAATAGCTCAATGAGTTGGGTTCCGAACTCGAGAAACTCGTACTTTGATGACAAAAAATTGTAGCAGTTTCTCTAGATTAGGGTTTCTCAATCTCAGCACTATTGACATTTTTGGACAAGATAATTCTTTGTTGTGGGGTAGCTGCCCTGTGCAGTTCTCTAATACATTTTATCAGATTCCCCTCTGCTCCAAGCTCATCTGGGACCTAAGAGGGCAGTACATTTCCTGACTTCCCAGGGCCTACTCTTGCCTTAGGGTGATTGCTCTGAGGGTGTCCTTGACCCTAAACAGCCAGAATTCTCTTATATCCAGTTCCTAGTCTGGTCATTCACTGTACCCTGGTTTTCTTCATCCAACCAGGCATCTTACATCCTTTTCCCTTCTTTACACGCCCATCTAAACCCATTATCCGACTTTTTAACAACCTTAGAAATTAGCAAACTCAGTTGGCCCAGACCCAAAGGGCAAGTCTTAGCCTACAATGGGAAAATGTACAATTAGGAATGGAGAAAAAATGTCAGGTGGGACAAGGACAAGGAGTTTAGAGGCCTCAGTATCTGTGGTTACCTCCTTTCATGAAATGGTTCCTTTGGGGGCCTTTGGCTCAAACTTTGCAGCTTCAATTCTACTGTTTCTTTCATGAACTCATGAAAGTCAAGCCTCCGGCACTCAAAGCTAACATTTCAAAAGCATAATAATCATTTATCAAAGCCTGAAGGGTATCAAGACCCCCCTCCCAATGAAGGAGGTTTATTGGAGAGCATGGTAGTGGCAGTGGCTTCTGAAATCTGCTATACTCAGGGGTAAAAAGAGAATTTAAAAGAAGAATTAATCAATATTTCATGTCTTGTTTTAACACTATTGGACCTCAGTTCTCTCATCAATATACTACACTGGCAGGATAAATAAAAACAGCAAAGTAAGTTTTCAGATACCTTCCTAGGGAGAAGAAATACCTGACAGAATACAGATTATTCAATTAAAAGCATTCTTTCCCTCATTTTTTTTTTCAAAAGCACATGGATAATGAAAGAATACATTTAAACAAAGAGACTTGGCAAGAAAAACAGCTGATGATTATCAGTAGCACCTTGGGATTCAATCTAATATTGTGAACCAGTCTAATGGAAGCAGAGCTCAAAGTGTGGAAACAATTTCAGCTGTCCCCAAGTCATATATTTTTGTATATCATTCAATAGTCGGGAGCTATGGAAATGCGCTGCAGTTTGCCCATTGTATTAACACTGTATATTTGTACTATCTATCAACAGGACATGCTTAGCACATTTTCAGGCAGCAACAACTTTCTGCAAATCGGGCAGCGGAATTCTCAGTCTTGTCTTGAATCATTTGCAAGTGGATGTAAACTTTTCAAATGAACAAAAACATCATTCTGTGACTGGTAATTCTTAAGAGAATGAATGAAGTGAAAGGAATCCAGGCCTGAAAAATAATAACAAATGGAAAATGGAGAAAGCAGTAAAGCTTAGAAGAAGATTGTATTGCTATCCCCATCAGCTAATGCAAACCACCTGTGCTAATCAGTAGGCACTTGGACTGTGAATATAACAAATAGTCTTTCTGCTGGAGAATCAACAGGACCTTCTGACTGGTGATGAATGCAATGAAATTGTACAAAAGGAGAATAATAAGAAACGATTGCGTTCTTTTCAAAAATGTTCATTTAAAAGTAAAATGGTACAGCTCTCAAAGGTATGATTTACGGCTGCTGTAGAAATAGAAGATACCACACACAAAAACTACTTTGTTCATTCGTCTCAGAAATTAAAAGGTTATTTTCTTCTTGTCCTTAGCCTTTAATGCCTCTTTAATTGGAAATGCTGATTTTCTAGATTTCATTCACTTTCTTAACTGAACAATGGAACTCCAAGAATGGCAGGAAAGGATGAGGGCAATCTTTAGGGTCCACTTCATTTATCAGTGGTCGGTTTCTTAACCACTCAATATGGGTGGGTGCTATGGGCTGAACTGTGTTCCCCCCAAATTCATATGTTGAAGCCCTAATCTCCAGTTTGATGAGATTTCATATTTGGTGATGGGGCCTTTGGGAGATAACTAGTTTTACATGAGATTAGCAAGGTGAGTTGTCATGTGATGAGATTGTGAGGATGAGGCTAGTTTCCTTATAAGAAAAGGAAGAGACACCAGCGCTCTCCCTCTTCCCACCATGTAAAAACAGCCAGAAGGTAGCCATCTACTAGCCAGGAAGAGAGCCTTCACCAGAAACCTGTAATGCTAGTACCCTGATCTTAGACTTCCAACTCCCAAAACTGTGAGAAAATAAACTTCTGCTGTTTAAGCCACATGATATTTTGACCTAGGATGGCCAGAGCAGACTAAGACAGACTCAAGACCCTCCTTAACACACCTGAACTCCACACTGCTTTCTCCAGGACTTCTTAAACTCTTTGCTGTAATCACGTGGGCTCATTTATTGCTCATTAAACGCAACTTGTGCATGTCAGCCTGTATCTTCTCACTCCTTACTTCTGTGTGCTTTTCTTCTTCCCGATGTCCTCTCCAGCTTTCAAACTTATCTATCAAACTGCAATTCTGTTTACTCTCATCGACTAAAGAAGGATGTGTTGAGTACTTTCTAGGTGTGAGGTATGTTGCTGGCCACTGGAAAACCAAAGTGCCCCTGAGCTGAAATCAGTTAAGTCAGAGACAGACTCAGTGACTATTTTCCAAACCAGGGCTTTCAGGAGGTAATTCCCCCGCATGTGCTATGGGAAAACTGTGGAAAGAGCAACGAATACAGCTGAGAGAATTGAAGAGAATAATTCCTTCTCCAATGGGAGGTAAGAGCTGAGCTGTGGATTAAGGCTGAGTAGGAATATTAGGCAAAGAAGGGAGAAGGAGGAGGGCTTTTCAGGCAGAAGGAATGCCCTGTGATGTTGCACCGAGGGGTAAAAGTAATGGGAACAGAGAGTCATTCTGATCTACCCCCTAACATGGTACAGACCTCAAAGCATTATCAGTGTTTACTTCTGCAGTAGGCTGTTGGTTAGAGACAGGATGCATAAATAGCACTAATTTATTTTTCTTTTTTACATTATGTTTTGAAATATGAGAGCTATCTTGATGTTTCATGTAGTTATTTTTTCAGATGAAAGAAATTTATGGATCTGGAGAAAAGTATCCGGAGGAAAATTGACAGAATTATGTTTTTCTTCTTCATTAAATTCCTCATTAATTCAGAGTTGAGAATGAATGTAAACAACATATGACTAAGAATAAAACAATTAAAAATATATGATGATAAAGGATGCACCTACTAGTGCTCATCTGTGTTACAAACTAAGTTACAAATTGTGAGCAAAGTCATCTAATCTCCACTTGTCACCAAGCAGGCTTCCTCCATATACACCTGGGGGCTCTTGATGTGTTCCATTTACAATGGAAACAGTTTTTACATAAACATTAAAGGTATTGAGTTTTTTAAAAATTAGTAGAAATTCAAACAGATACCACTGCTGCTTTAAGAATATGAACCCTTTGAAACACCTTTCAGATCTAGAAACACTGAAATAAATGACCTCTAAATTAGTATATCCTCTACCTATTGAAGCTTCTGGGAGAAGGAATGATATTATATACTCTCGTCTCCAGTCTATACCCAAAATAACTTTGTTGCCTTCCCTAGATCTCTGTTTTTCCTAAACAGTCCATAATTTTGAAGACTCGAGATATTACAGATAGCCTATACAGTTAGAGTTTCAGACTATTCAAGCTGCTTGTCTCAGTGACCACTGAGTTTCTTACAACCTTCCTGTGCTAGATTATATTGTTCATTCCATCCTTGAACGTAGCTTGCCTGTGGGTGCGGTTAACTTTTCTTCCTCATTGAATTTGGGCTTGGTCAAATGACTTGCTGTGATTGGTAGAATACGAGCAGAAGTCAACATTGTGATAGTGTCCAGTAGAAGTTTTAAGAAGCATCACATGGTCCCCATTTCTTATATTTCCCTTTATCGCGAGAACAACACATCCAAGGTAGGGGTTGTTCCTTCGGCCTGGTTCTGGGATGAGGAAGCTTATGGAACCAACATGAGCCCAAAACTGGAGCCAGGTCCAGCTAAGCCTAGCAAAGCTATTGCTGATCACAGATCTATAAGTATGAAATAAAAATATTTTTATAAATCACTGAGTTTCAGGGTTGTTTGCTATGCAGCAAAAAGCTAGTATTTTTCTTTTTTTTCTTTTATAGATATATATTATGTTAAGTTCTGGGGTACATGTGCAGATCGTGCAGGATTGTTACATAGGTATACACATGACATGGTGGTTTGCTGCCTTTGAATTGATAACTATTATTTTTAGAGCATTTACATGAACTAGACATTGTGTCAATAACTGTGCATTTGTTGTCTCATTGACTCCTCACATCAACCCCATCCAATGGGAAGTACTAATATCCATATTATACAAATGAAGGCTCAGGAAAGTATAAAGTACTTGTGCAAGGACAGTCTGACACTAGAGAACTCAGGTTCTTTACTAAGTTCTTTCTTGGCCACTACTCCCCATATGGCACAAAGCATCACATCTGATATAGTAGCCACCAAAGGATCTCCATTTTTCTGCTGGCTCTACTATTAAACCTCTGGGAAATCATGAACATGTCACTTCTTCCCGGGCTACAGTTTCTCTAGTGGTGGAATAAGAGGGTTGGTCTAGGTAGGCTTAGGGTCTTTCAGCATTAACAGCAATCTGTAAATGCAGCTACATAGTAACATAGGGAAATTGTAAATGTACAGTTGCATTTTTAGTATAGAGACACTATTACCATTTGACAGATTTGTGCTTGTAATTTCACAATTCAAAGCATATCTTAGAACTTCACCCATAGTCATGTACAAACAGTAGTTTAAGCTGCTGATGAGGATATCTGCTTCAATTTTCAAAGAAATAAAGAGCTAAATCTTGAAATAAATATCAAGTTCTACAATCTCCTTCATTCTCCAAGCCTGGCTTTCTTTCAGTGCTTAGTTTCTATAACTTTGAAATAAATTCCCGGCTAGGACCAGCTGGGGAAGGCATCTGTTCCTTGCAACCAAAGATCGAAGTTGGATTGGTGGACCTCTAAGATCTTCTTTAACACAATTGAGTCTATTAAAAACTCTGGGTATAATTAGGGACTTTACTTCCAACTAATCCTTGACTCTTATTAGCAATCCATCTTTGATCTCAGCCTAGTTTTATACTTAAGCTTAGAAAAAAGTTGCTTCTTTCTAACTTACCCTTCAACTTATCTTAAAATCATGCCCTTTCTAAATTGATGTGGGCTTCAGTATTCTGAATGCTAATCACCCTTCCCTACCTAAGGCATAGCTAGGTGCCTGCTTCCCTGCTAACCTGATAAAGATAATTAGAGATTTTGGCTTTCTCTTTTAGTTCACCTATCAGCTATTCCTTCTGCATATACTTTCCTATGACTTAAAAAAAAAAGATTGTAATCAGGTTGGAATACATAGAAACAGATAAAAGAACTTTTCCTGCCACTTTACTTTTTAGAGGAGAAATGAAATGACTTGCTTTTCTTTAGGTTTTTGACTTAACTGGAGCTTGAATTAAACCAAACTTTTCCTTTAGAAATAGTAATAGGAGAGAGTCAGACCCAAACTTATTCTGACAAAAATCATTTCTGAGTCCCTGTTTGCTTTCAAAAGAAAAGTTATGTTTAAAAAAACTTTTAAGCAACTGAAAATTTTAACAAGTATTTAAGAGCAATTTAAGGTGATTTCACCCCAGGGAAGGAGGCTAGGTCTCCAAGTCTTGTTGCTTAGGGCTCCAGTACCGCTGGAATCATTGTTAAATGAGCCTCAGCCAGAGCATTAAGTAATGAGCCACACATAAAAGTGAAATTTAAAAAATATAAAGCAGCTCTGACCTTCTTCTAGTTAAAAAAGACTAATTTTATAGCCACTTCCTGTCTATTTGAAGCTATTGCCACTTTTCTGACTTCGGCTCAATACATCCCAAAAAATTACTTGGAAGGAATATTTATTTTCAATAGGAAAATCTAAGTGATTACCCCAGCAACCCCATCTATTAATTTTTTTTTTTAATCAAACTCACTAGAAGGAGGCTCATTCAATTAGGAAAGGTCAGAAGCAACAACTGACATACGGATCTGCAGGAATTTAGAATTTTAGCTTCTCTAATCTAAAGAGGAAGCTTTAAAGCCTGCCATTTTTCCAATAGGCTGACATTAATTGACTACCTTATGTATCAACACTATGGAAAAGACCCCAACCACCTCCACAAAAGAAATTCTTCCCTTCACTAAGCAAGGAGTTTAGATGGCAATCTATGATAAAAAGATCTGTTTGTATGTTGCTTACAGTAAATCTGTACCTAGGAAGAAGTCCTTCTGTGCATACCCCTCCCCATACCAGAACCTCTAGAAACCTGTAGAACCAGGGTCTCCTCTCCTTTCTTCCACAATAAGTGATTTTGCCCTCACCAGGAAAAGAGAATCAGGAACATCAGAAAATGTCAAGAAAAGAGATACATTCCAACAAATTTAAGGGCCATCTCTCTCAAAGAGAAGAAAACAGTAGTAATTTCTTCCCTTCAAGCAGGACAGATAACTTTCACCTGTCTCTGGAATTCTTCCAGTGCAGTATTTTTGTTGACCTGGAGTAGCCAAAATGTCATAAAGAGGAAAATAGAACACAGAGCCAAACTAATATATCCTAGAAAATTCCAGGGAAAAATACACAGAACTTAGAAAATGTCCTTTATTTGAGAGCAGCTACTTGAAACACGAGAATGTTGTATATCCACAGATTTTCCTACATTGTAATGGTGACAGAATGTCAAAACAAAAAGGAAATCTCCATGTCTAGCTATAAAAATGAGAAGAATCTGGCAAAACAGCTGAGGAGATCCTCTACCCAGCAAATTTGCTTTCACCAAGTGGTGGTAACACTTCAGGCCAATGTTTCTCAACCCTGAAATTCTGACTGCAAGGATTGAAAAGAAGTCACTGAAAGTAAGAGCTCCTGAACTCTGAAAGCTATTACAGAGCGGCTGCAGTTGAGCAGAATTACCTACCAACTCTTGCCTTTGGAGCACTCTTGGTGGTTCCCTCAGTTCCCTTCCCGTCCCCTTATGTCTGCTGAGTCTTATGGGCCCACAGTCGGGCCAAGATGTTGAAAAGAACTACATATTCAGAGGGTAAACATGAGGCATGACGTTTTGTGAAAGCCTCACCCACAAGTTAGAAGGTGCACTGAAGGTAGCTTCTTTCATTTCCTCATGAACCGGACAAAAGGAAACTGATGAGTGATGCTGACCACTTAGGTTCTTATCAGCTTCCTCCTTACCATCACACCACCAATCCTTTTGCTTCTGGAGCGGAATATTCTAGCTCCATGCACCATCTTCTTACTCCTAAAAAATGGTTTACTGTCAAAAGACAAAAATCTCCTATAGGGTACAAGCCCACAGTCCTGCTTTTTCCAGAGGCATCTTCTCTTGTTATTCTAGCCACCAATGCCACAATACCTCAGACCTCACCCTCCAGCCCCTGGAACCCTTGCCCCTTCCCCTAGTCACAGCCCTAATCTCCCTAGAGGCATTGCTTCCCAGTCCTCTCTCCTCTTTCCCAAGCTCCGTTGTTCACCATTGCTACTGGTAATAGATTCTGATTTCATTGTCCTGTGGGCATAGTCTGGATATTGGTATTTATTAATTTTTTTAAGCCTTACTAGGTGGTTATGATGTGGTATGCAACAGCCAGGGTTAAAAATCACTGTGTAAATGGTGGTTAGGTTTGAGAATTCCATTAGAAGTTGAGTTCCATTTCATTATGAATTAACTTAGCTTCTGAGAATTCATCTGAGAATCTAACCGCTGTTTTAAAATTTGTCTCTTTAGGAAAATGTATCCCAATTTATACACAGCTGAACTGCAAACGAACTGGAAACGTGCCAGTAAGGACTACTTGTTGGCAAAGGTGCTCCATCTATCCAAGTCGATTATGTCTGGCACATAGTAGACACTCAATTTGTCCAACTTAGTTGAATAATTTTGGAATGCAGCCTGTTCCTAAGTAAGAATCTGCCAACATAATTTTTCCCAAAACATTTTAAGCATTTTTGCTGATGTTTTCTCAATGATGATGTAACAGAGAGACTCCATGATGTGTCTAAGGATATACCAAGGAGATGTCAGGAATCCAACCCAAATTACCACTTGAAGTTCCTTACCGTATTAGTCTATTCTCACACTGCTGCAAAGAACTACCTGAGATTGCCCCACAAAGAAATCCACAAAGAAAAGAGGTTTAGTTGGCTCATGGTTCCATGGGCTGCACAGGAAGCATGGCTTGGGAGGCCTCAGGAAGCTCACAGTCATGGCAGAAGTCAAAGAGGAAGGAGGCACATCTTACATGGCCAGAGCAGGAGGAAGAGAGAAAAGGAGGAGGTGCTATACACTTTTAAACAACCAGGTCTTCTGAACTCACTAACTATCCCAAGAACAGCAACGGGGAAATCCCCCTTCTCCCCATGATCCAGTCACCTCTCACCAGGCCCCTCCTCCAACACTGGGGGTTACAATTCAACATGAGATTTAGGAAGGGATACAAATCCAAACCATACCACTCACAGACATCCATGTCATCATTTACATCCAGAGCTGGGTCTTAAACTCCTTTTTCTAGTCAGTTGACCCACAGCTCAGTTAGAATCCTGACTTGATCTGGTAGAATTGAAATGTGCTCTGTGCTTTTTATAAATAACAAATTGTAGCAAAGTCCTGGCCATATACAGTATGCCTTAGAAAGGAGAATAAATGATGCAGAAGCTCCAAAAAATGGCAAGATGTGCTTCTGTAATTTATTGAACCCCCCCCCCCCCGGAGATATATCAACATCAAGAGGCTTATTCATTCTTAAATCTCTGAAATCACAAGGGGAAATATCAATTTAACTAAATTAATCTCAATGTCTTAAATCTTCACTGCAAAGCAAACTCTCAGAAAATTAAGAGTGTCATTTGTACCATCCTTCAGTTGTAAAGCACACACCTAAGGGACTCTGGTGGCAGTTACCGTCTCAAGTCATCCCACAGATGCAGGCAAGCCCGTCCTCTTGCTTTCGGTTGCCTCCATGCATCCACTTACTGCGATGGCTTCCAGTTTCACAATCAGCAAAGCCCCACGGTGACATCTGCATGCCAGCCTCCCATAGGAAAGTTTCCGTAGTTGCATGTCAGCGCAAAGTTCTTTCAATGATGTTGAGCCTCAGAAGTGTCATTTCATTTATCAGAAGGCTACTTTTTGGTTTTGGACTTGCCACTTCTTTAAGTAGCCTTGAGCAGAGAAGAGCAGCTGCTGTTCACCTGAGGCTGCATTTGGAGCAATGCTCCAAAACTAGTATGCTGTGAATAGGACTGGTGCATTCAGGTGGTACCCAGATTTCTGTGAAAGGCTTTTTAAAATTGAACAGTTGATTTGCACATTGTCAGAGAAGGAAAACTAAGCGCTCACAACCATGGTGTTAAGTACTGTTTCCTTCTGCGCATGGTCCAGGAATTAATGGCGATATTAATACAGCCACAGAGTGTGTCAGAGAATGAATGGCTCCAGCTCCTGAATGATTTTGTTTGATTAATTAATGGATGAATTTGATGGAGCACCTCATTGTCCAGGAGATGAATGGCACTCTTGACTTTTAGCTCTTCCTGATCCTGCATGCCCTGTTAGTCACTGAGTTGTGTTCATTCTTTCTGCATGTTGTCTTTTACATCTGTTTCTTTGCTTTCCACATGACTAAAACCCAGGCCATAAGGTGACTTGGGTACAGAGCTCAAATTAGTACCTCCACCCACTGTGGAACATCCACAGGGGAATGACGTGGTGACGTGGCTCACACAGCAAAGATTCCAGTCCCAGGGAACCAGCTTCACCTCCCAAGATGTCCCTTCACAATGTTGGTATATTCTATACAATCACAAAAAGGGGAGGCAGAAAAGGGGGTAAAATTAAAAAAAAAACATGCAAGCATGGCTATGGAGAAAATTATGCTTTCTCATGTCCCTAACCAATAATTTTATCTAGTCACAGGTGTCTTTATTGTGGAAATGGCCTCTCTGTATTTCCCTGTGAGGTGTGGGAACTGAGAAAGTATAGCTGGGTTAGACACAAAATCAATATCGTCTGATTCAGCCTCAACAATTCATCGTGGCACTTTCCCACGTCATCTCCTTCAAGAAGGCAATGCAACAGGAAAATCAGATTTTTCTCTAATCAAGGGTAAGGAATGATTTTTAGCTTTGTGAGAGTCAAGGAACTTCAAAGAACTCAGTGTTGGCTGTAATATTGCAGGCATTCAAATCCTGATTTCATATTGCAACAGACCGCCAAAATTTTCCTTTGATTATTATTATTTTTTGCTGTACACTACTAGAGAAGAAACAGCATACAATAAGCATGTTAAACTGAGGCCTGCAATGTGGAGGGATCCTTGGATGGATGAATGGATTGTAAGTTTCTCCCAACAATTCACTTAGATCAATGTGCTTCTCTGAAGGGAGGAGACAGGTGTGGAGAGGGGCAGAGGGAACCACTTTGCTGTTGATCACCACTGTTTTCTTCTACTATACATGTTGCTTGTTTTCGGCATTCATCACACTACAGAGAATAACTCCGAGATATGTAATCTTAGCAGTTTCCTTTTTTGTCTCAAAAGAAACACAACTAATATTTGGCTAAATAATTGTATTATGTACAATTTGTATTTTAGATGAAGGCACAAGCTACCCAGCATATGAAGAAACAATACAGAATACTGGCAACTTATCAAATTATTTAGAACAATACAATTTTGAATATTAATATGGTAATTTTCAAAATTTAATATATTGAAGTGTCTGAGACCATTATTATACCTTAAGAGTACCAGGATAAGGAGAGGTGAAAAAGTTTCCATGCTCAGAAACCCCAACTAAAAATGGATTAAAAACAGACACATATAGTGCCTAAGGATATATAGGTGTGTGTGTATATAAATATATCTCACCTGGAAAAAAGATTAATTCTCTCATTTTAATTTATGCTCCACCTTTTAGAAATGCATCTATTGCATGAAAACAGGGAAAGATGACACACGTCTTTATTTAACAAACACCATGTACTCATTCACAAACACCAAGCACATAGCTAGGCACCTGCTACGAGGCTGGAATGCATGGCTAAGGTATTTCGCTTTTTCTTTTCTTTTTTTTTGAGACAGAGTCTTGCTCTGTTGCCAGGCTGGAGTGCAGTGGTGCGATCTCAGCTCATTGTAACCTCCACCTCTAGGTTCAAGCGATTCTTGTGCCTCAGCCTCCTGAGTAGCCGGGATTACAGCCATGCACCACCAGACCCAGCTGATTTTTGTATTTTTAGTAAAGACAGTGTTTCACCATGTTGCCCAGGATGGTCTTGATCTCCTGACGTCATGATCCATCCACCTCGGCCTCCCAAAGTGCTGGGATTACAGATGTAAGCCACTGCGCCTGGCTGGTATTTTGCTTTTTAATGCAGAGTAATCCCCATACCAGGAAAGAAGGTATATATCAATTTTTATGTGTTTTTATGCCTAAGCCCTTAGTTGTGTGAAGTATTTTGTTTATAATAGTATGGCATCTCTCTGAATAAAGAGTTCTGTGACTTGGGGAGGAACTGGTCTCAGAAGTGGACTTAACACTCCCTCTCCCCACTTACAGACTGTAAATGTCCAACATTCTCTCAACACGGCCTCAAAGAAAGTGTTTTTAAAACAGGATCAATACTCTTCCACCTCTTCTTGGGATTCTAGACTTCACAATTCACCTGCCTCTGTTCCCTCCCTCCCTCCCCTCCCTCCAGGCCTTCATACTTGTCACCCCACTTTGTTCCCAGCCTCAGGGACAACAGGCTCAGGGAGAAGTTTGATTCTCCTGCCTGGGATTCTATCATTTCCCGCTTCCCTGACCTGACTTTGATGCTTCCCGGTTCTGCAGTGAACTGGAGTGACAAGAGCAAGGAGTGATTGCTTCTAAGCAGAGTAGGCTGTCTGAACCATCAACCCTCTGGGGCAAAGAGCAATCGTGTTTACTCACAATGAGGAAAAATGGAGACACTTGAAGCCTCATCAGTAAAGAAAATAAAACCAACAGAGGGGTTTAATTACAAGCTCACTGACAACCGGTTAGCACTGTGTTTGGGTTAATTTCTCTTTTGGCTATTTTGTAGAAAATATC
>NW_016107318.1:5612068-5792282 GCF_001604975.1 Cebus imitator
CTTCATCGAACAGGCAAACTCCTAGTCATGCTTTAATACCCAGAAATATCATCTTTGATCAACACCTTCTCCAACATGCCCAATAAAAGATGGCCACTTCCTTTTCTAAACTACCAAAAATGTGTTGGCCCTCCAAGTATCACCTAACACACTGTCACCTTAACAGGCTATCACCTGTATAGAGTTTCTGGAGGTTCTCCATACAGGAAAAATCACAGAACATGTTATTTCATGTTAACAGGAAATAACATGTTTAAATGTTGATGATAATACTATGTGAATTATGAACTGCCTATGGGAAATATTGGGATACAATGACCCAAAAAAGACATAATAAAGCTGGAGACTAAGACGTGACAAAGGATTGGAGATAGCAGAGTCCTCTAATCCTTCAGCCAAGGACACTCCTGAAAAACGGCAAAATAAATGCAAGAAGATGCAAGAGTCCAGTTGAAGTGATTTCTAATTTGAAAACTAGATGGGTTGGCGACACCATGATGAAAATGGAGAATCCAGAGACCAAGCTATTTTAGGATGTGAAGTAACAGAGTCTGGTTTGGATGTGTTAAATCAGAGATGCCTGTGGGATCATAGCTTGAGAAATTCCAGTATGAATTTAGAACATGAATCTGGAAAAGTCTGAATAGAGAGATCTTGAAATGATCAGATTATAGATTGCAGAGGAGAAAAAGAGGTCAAGAAGAGAAGAGAAACAAGAATGAGCCTAAAGAACACCAACATTTGAGAGGTAAGCAGAGGGCAAAGAACCAAAGAATGAGAGCAATCCTCTCAGAGATGTCATTTGATGCAGGAATTTTTTAGACCGTGCAAGAGACTTCATTTGTAATCTCTCTACGCCTCTCATAGAGAAAATTTAATTTTTCATTAATATTTGATTTTTAAAGTTGGGAAAAATAATCTAGCAGCCATATTAGGTGCTTATTTATGAATTTCTAAGAGTGGGTATGGTATCTAGCATGTCCTGACACAATGAATTGTGTACAGAATCTTTAACATCTGGTGTTTCACAGAATATATTCTCGAGATTACTACATTCTTTTAGTAATTTTGTGTTCTTTATGTACAGAAGTTAAACTGACAGATTCATTATAATAAAGTATTTCTTACCTATTAAAAGTGAAACACTAAACTGATATTTTTCCCATTTTTAAAATATTCAACCATTCTTTCAAAGGACTATGACTTTGCAAGGCCCAGCCAATTCAGAGCCAGTGTAGTTCAGAGTGAAGGTCACAGATTTATATATTTAAACTAAATTTGTATGTTTTAGACCAATACCAAATTTTCTTCTATATACTTGGCTTTTTATTTCCCCTTTAATTTTGGCCTTGATTTGCCTTTGTTATTATCATGAAATATTTCATACATATGAAGGACTATAGGTAATGTGTTCATAGGCCCATAGAATAATAAACCACCAAGCTTAAGAAATGGTGCATTAGCCATTCCTGTAGTCCCAGCTAATCAAGAGACTGAGGTGGAAGCATTGCCTGAACCCAGGAGTTCCAGGCTGTAGTGAGCTGTGATTGGGCCACTGCACCCTAGCCTGGGTGACAGAGTGAGACTTTGTCTCTGAAAACATTTAAAAATAAGTAAATAAAATAAACAGAGCATTGTCAATTCAGACACATTCCCATCCTCTGTCTCCCTGGCAGGAGTAATTGTTATTTTAGTTTTTGGATTACTCAATACTTTTTCAATGTCATTTTACTATACATGGGTGTGTCCATGAACAAAATATTATTTGGTTTTGTGAGTTTTTCACCTTTACATAAATGGTATCATTTTGTATGTATTCCTGTGATTTGTCTTTTTCATTCAATATTCTGTTTGTGAGATCCATCTCCGTTAATGCTTATGGCTGCAGTTCATTCATTTTTTTACTACCATAGTAAAATCCATTTATGCATACATAACAATTTATTTGGCCATTCTTCTGTCAATGGATATTTGAGATGATTCCAGTTTTCCTTTTTCTTTTGCAAACATTACCTCTCTGAACATTCACACACCTGTACTAGTTCTTCTCTAGGGAAATTTCTAGGAGTAGAATTGTTAGGTAGAAAGGTACGCAAATGTTCAATTACAAGGTAATTCCAAATTGTTTCCCAAGGGATTTGAACCAATTGATACTCCTATGGACAGCATAGAAGAGCTCCTGCTGCTCTTTATCTTCAGTAGTACTTATATTTTCAGACTAAAATTTTTGCCAATCCGGTGGGTGTAAAATGATATTTAATTTTGCTTTGAATTTGCATTGCTCTGATTACTAATGAGGCTGATAATCTTTTCACATGTTTATTAGCTATTCATGTTTCTTCTTCTGTGAAATGCCTCTTCAGGTTATTGCATATTTTTTTCAAAGGATTGTTTGTATTTTCCTTAGTGTTTTTTTAGGTGTGCTTTATGCTACTCTTGTTTGTATGTGTTATAATTATCTCCTCCCACTGTGGCTTGTGTATTTACTTTATATCTCTGAAATGTTACATTTTAACTTAAAATGAATAATCAGATTCCTTAAATTTGAAAAAATAAAGCCAATACATTAATTTATTAATTGATAAAATTAAAAATAAATTAATCAAATGTATTCCATCTTTTCTCTTACCATTTGTAATTTGGGGACTGTTTTTAAGAAATCAATCCCTAATTTGCTATCAAATTTAAGATTTTTTTTAAAACAGGCATATTTTCTTTGTCTTACTACTTAGAATTACAAATCTATTATCTAGTATTATTATACCGTGCTAACAACTTGCAAACAAAATGGTTTGGGAGTTCTCAAGTTCACTTTTCTGCCTTTCCTCCTCCTATTCTCCTTCCTGCTCCCTCCTTAGACTGATCCACTTGAATTCATTTTTTACCCACCCACACTCACCTATGATCTTCTTCTACATGCGCAGGCATGTGTGCACACGCACACACACGCTCACACGCATACACATGTGCACACACACATTCCTGCTCCTTTTCTCCTCTCTCCACATCACCAATTCTGCCTTCCCACTGACATATTCCCCATTTGTAACTCGGGGGAACCCCCACCATCAGACTTGCACACTGAAGCTCATTCCTATGTGTCCAGGCAAGCCTTACCCGGGCTGTCTGTGCTTAGGCCTCGCAGTTTTGTCAAATCCTTTTGTTCATTCTTGGAGCCCCATGAACATCTTCCCTCACTCACATGGTGATCTCATCCCTTACTTTGCAAAGCGATTAGAGAGGCTTTCAGAGTCTCTAATTGAGCACTGCCTGTTCTAATCTCTTTATCTCCTTTCCCATTCCTTCCTCATTACAGTGCAAAAGGCTTCTTCCCTCTTCTCAGTCTCTAGATCACAGATTCCAAATGGCTTCCTTTAGGAAATCTACCTTTGAACCCTGGCTTGGCCACTGACTAGTTGTTTACTCCTTGTAAATGGGAATTATTATCCCTACCTCATTAGGTTGTTGTGAGGGTTAATGAAATACAGCATAGAACTTAGAATTGAGCTTCAGGCCAGCACATGGTAGGAGTTCCATAGGTTTAAATTTTCTCTCTTTCTTTCTCTCTCTCTCTCTCTTTCTTTCTTCCTTTTTTTTCTTTTTGAGACGGAGTCTTGCTCCATCACCAGGCTGGAGTGCAGTGGCACGATCCCGGCTCATTGCAACTTCCATTTTCTGGTTTTAGGCAACTCTCCTGCCTCAGCCTCCCAAATAGCTGGGACTACAGGTGTGCACCACCACTCCCAGCTAATTTTTTGTATTGTTAGTAGAGACGGGGTTTCACCATTTTGGCCAGGATGGTCTCAATCTCTTGGCCTCATGATCTGCCCACCTCGTCTCCCAAAGTGCTGGGATTACAGGTGTGAGCCACCGTGCCTCGCCAATTTTCTTTCTTTATCCTTCAATTTCTTTTCCTCTTCTTTAATCCCCTCATTCAACTTTGAAAAATAAATTCCTTTACTTCCAGAGCTAATGATTTATATACTTTTACCTTTTTAAAAAAAATTTTTTGAAACCAAGACCCAAGTCCTAATTATCTGAAAATAACTACATATTTCCATCAAATTACATGGCTCATTTTATTTAATTTATCCAGTTACAATCCAAAAAATACTTTATTCTTTAGAATTTTTTGTTCTAAAGAACAAAAAGTAGTGAACTTTAGTTTGCAATTATCCTGAAACATAACTCCTTCCTTCCTTCTTTTTTTTTTTTTGACAGAATCTTGCTCTGTGGCCCAGACTGGAGTGCAGTGGCATGATCTCAGCTCACTGTAGCCTCCACCTCCTGGGTCAGGTAACCCTCTCACCTTAGCCTCCTGAGTAGCTGGGACTACAAGCAAGCACCACTGTACTAGGCTAATTTTTATATTTGTTTATTTATTTTTGTAGAGATAGAGTCTTGACCTCACCTTGTTGCCCATGTTGGTCTCAAACTCTGAGCTAAAGTCATCCACCCACTCAGCCCCCCAAACTGTTGGGATTATAGGCGTGAGTCTCCATGCCCCACCAAAAGAGAATATGTTTTAGGTGACATCTTGGCCTCAATATATCTTGTTCACTTCCAGGAAATTTTTTAATGAAATAATTGGAAAGATACATTAGATAAATGGCTTCAGAAGTAGTGTCCTAATCTAATTATTGAAGCCAATCCATATTCATAAGTTGAAAGCTGGCAAAAATATTGCTTTGATGCATTTATTTTATAATAGCCTTGACATGTTTTAAAACATACCAGACAGATGTCTTCAAGACATAGCACAATGCACTCTCAGCATGGTGAAATAACCACAGAGTTGGAATAGATTTATACACTGGACGAGGTAGAGACTGGCATGCATTCAGATCCAAGACATTTTTGGAGGGGAATGGGCAGAGGACAATGAGCAGGGACCTGTCTTATCAGTTCTTTTATCCCTACTACCCAGTAGAATATAAGTACTCAGTAAAGGCTGGATAGAATAATAGGGGTGGGGTTGAAATTTGACTCTTCACTTGGGAAAGTTGAAGACAAACCCATTTCCAAACTAGTCTAACTTTCTTCGTCAATTTGGGTTGCTATAATAAAATACCATAAACCGGGAGACTTGGAAACAACAGAAATTCACTTCCCACAGTTCTGGAGGCTGGAGGTCTGAGATCAGGGCACCTGCATGGTTGAGTCTTGGCGAGGGCAGTCTTCTGCGCACAGACTGTAACTCTTGTATCTTCACATGGTGGAGAACAGAGAGGGGAAGCAAGCTCTCTCATGACTTTAGGGGCACTAATCCCAATCATGAGGGCTCCACTCTTATGAACTCATCCAATCCTAATTACCTCCAAAAGGCCTCAACTCCTGACACCACCACAGTAGGAAGGTAAGATTTCAGAACGTTAAGGGTACACAAACATTCAGTCCATAACGTCTACATTAAAATAACTTTTGTTGTTAAACAGATTTTAAAGGCTACCTATTGCTTTCTTCTCACTAGGTCAGTTTCACAGTTGCAGAGAGTAAACATAGCGCATAGGATATAAAATTGCATATTCTGAAAACTGTGTCTTAATGATCATAATCTCACCCAAAATAATAAACTGTGATGAAGAATGGAAGTATTTATCTATATTTTCTAAGCAACATTACACACACACACACACACACACACACACACACACACACACACACACACAATGGGCTATGATATGGTGGTGAGAGGAATAATCAAACTCATTTTATTAGAATTACTTGATTACTTAAATATTCCAGGTATTTCATCCTTCCAGATTGAATTATATTTGATTTTTCACATGTAGACACAGCACTTAGCTCCTTTCATCATAAAATGTTTAATCTTATAGGAACAGAAAACCAAACACCACATGTTCTCACTCATAAGTGGGAGACGAACAATGAGAACACATGGGCACAGGGAGGGGAGTACCACACACTAGGGCCTGTTGGGGGAGGCGAGGGAGAGCATTGGGACAAATACTTAATGCTTGTGGGGTTTAAAACCTAGATGATGAGTGGATGGGTGCAGAAAACCACCATGGTACATGTATAATTATGTAATAAACCTGCACGCTCTGCACCTGTATCCCAGAACTTAAAGTATAATTTTAAAAAAGTTTAATCTACAACAGTTTCTTTATAATAAGTTCATACTCTAAAACTAAAAAAACACACAAAATCTTACATAAATATTCCAATTATTTGTATGCATAATTACAAAAGACAATTTATTTTAATGTGAACAGATAATGAAAAATAAATGAGAGGTATTAATGGCATTTCTTCTATCAAACTTATGAAACTCAACAATTATCAAGCAATGCAATAAACCTACAACCATAAAAAAGAAGCAAATATTATTAATAAAGTAGATTACTTTTGAAAAATAAACATTTCAATACTACAAAGTTTCATCATTATTTTCTCTTTCCATGAAAAACATAGACATGTTTAGATTTTACATATTTTTGTCAGAAATTTATTTTTATATAGGTATAGGAAGAAGTGCATGGAAGTCATTGGTTCAACTGAAGAAATGCCCTAATCAGTGCTCTTAAGCACAGTGAGAAGAATCATTTTCTTTCTGTCTAACAGAGGCTTACCACTTTTTTTTTCAAATTTGTGAAGCATTTATGGCAGAAGTGAGCAGTGAAGATCTGTGCTAGTCTACAAAGCACATCTGAATCATGGGTATAGAAGACATCAGTAGAAGGATTAGCAGAGGCTTGAAAGGTATTTTACTTTTTCCCATCATTGAAGATAGGTACAAAAGGTTTTTTGATCCAGAAAGATTGAAATCAAATTAGAATTCATATTTCTTTCCCAAGAGATCAAAATCAGTTTAAATTCTGAATCTGTAAGCAACATTTTGCAAAACATTTCTACCTATCAGCTAAATTCTAGTGCTTGCTTTGGTTCCCGAGGGCAGCTCAACCTTTTGAAGGCCATGGAGCCTTTGAGATGGATGGAAGTACATGAGTGCATGGGATCCCTGCCCTCCTGGAGTCTGACTGGCAACTGCTCAGGAAGATTTTGTGCCCTCAATTACGTCAGTGTCACCACCTGAGACATGGGTTACTGCTGCCGAAGTCTGACCTGCAGATCCTGACTTAATGACAGATGAATGAATGCACTCTTACACCATTACAGTGTTTCAAGTGGGCTAGAGATGGACGTTGGCTGCTTTCAGAGGGTGACATGCAACCAATCGACCCAGACCCTTTGTCTGTCCAACTTTTATTCATAACAGAGGTTCTGAGTTAACACACTTGTAAATAATTAACATGGTTAAAACGGTGGTTTTAGGACTGGTAAAAGCTTTTGGTTCCCAGGCCCAGGGTAAATGTTATTGTCAGGTAATTCCCCTTTGATATTCCCAGGAGAGACCACCCAGCATAAAATTAACGTGAGTAAACAGAGTGGAGGTAAATGGGTGTTGGGTAAGACTTTCGGTCATCTTTATCTCTCCCTAACTTAATGGACTGGCCAGCGGCCTTTGCTCTGTCCCAATAAAACCTTTCAGACTTCCAAAATGTTTGAGACTAATCCATAAGTTTCCCTAATATATCTTTAATATTTTGCCACCCCAAGTGAATCTCAACAAGAATTTACCATCTTGATTGCAAAAGCATTTGGCTATGGCTATAGACTGAATGTTTATATCTCCCACATATTCATATGTTGATGTGATGGTATTTGGAGGTGGGCCCTGTGGGAGGTGATTAGGTCATGAGAGTAGAGCCGTCATGAATAGGATTAGTGCCCTTATAAAAGAGACCCCAGGGAGCTCTCTTACCCCTTCTGCCATGGAAGGACTCAGCAAGAAGATGCTGTCTGTAAACTAAGAAGAAGGTCCTCACCAGACAGAGAATCTGCAGATACCTAATCTTGGTGCTCCCAGCTTGCAGAACTGTGAGTAATAAACTTTTGGTGTTTAAGGCACCCAGTCTTTAGCATTTTTGTTTTAGTGCCACAAATAAATGGCGATAGTTACATGTACTTAAACTTAGCCTGGATGACTAAAATCAGGGTGTGGAGAGGGGAATTGCCAGACAGAGCCAATGAGTGAAAGCATCACAGTAGGAATGATTCAGTGGAAACAGTGTAGACCCCAGAGCTCCAATTCAGCTCTGATGCTTTTAGCCCGTTCCTCTTAATAAAATCACTGTAAAAAACAGAAGCCCTCTACTTACTAGTACTTTAGGTTTTCAAAAGCCACCTAGAAGTCCATTTGCTTATTAAGTCCAAAGTAACCAGTTTTTGAACTTCTTTGACTATCATTGACTTTCCAACAAGTATCACAAGCAGAAACACTCAGTGATTAAATACTGGAATGAAAAACTGGGGAAGCAGAGCAAACAGTGTCAAGATAAAGTCTCTGGGAGGCAATTCTAAAACTCTTGACAGGGTTTGGTACATTATTCACATCACCTTGGGAGTTAGGATTTCAACTTATGAATTTGGGGCAGGGCGCAGACATTCGGATCTTAGAATTGTGTGTATGTCTGGGCTGTGAGGGGGAGAACCTTAAGTTATAAGTAACTGTAGATCCTACTAACAAGGGAAGGAAGATCACCACTGTCATTACCAGGACCTGGCAAGCAACATATATTTACTGAAATAAATATATGGTAAGCAAGCAACATATATTTACTGAGTAAATAAATGACTCAAAATGAATGATTAGTAATTTTGGAATTCCTCAGTTTTCTGCTATTTTGTTAGTTTCTCCCTCCTCTCCAAAAGTTCTGAGTAGGATTGTCATTAGCAGGCTTCCTAACATTGACCAGTGGGGAAGCTACTCAGTAGAAAGATGCCTGGCACCCCCTTTGCTTTGTGCTTTTAGACTCAGACTAAACTATGGATTTTCTTCCCTTTTATTAATGTCCCCAGAAATATTTTATGCCAGTAAATCTCTCTGAAAACACAGCAGTAGTTAGTGAGAAGGGAAAAAGGAAACCTTTAAAACCATCTCTTAAAATGATCTCAAGGATAATTATAAGCTCACAAGTATAAACATATTCAATCAAAATTGAATTCAGGTCTAAAGAGAATAACTAACAGTATCCCATCCATCTCTTTGTGTGTGGAAACTCAGACAATCCCAGCTGGTCAAGTGTATGATCCATTGATTCCAACAATGACTGCAAATGTTCTGACATAGGAAATGTAAAAGTCCTGGGCTGACATTATTTAAATTTTATTATGGCTTAATAGAACTAGCCATTCACTCATTAGCAATCCCTACTTTAATATACATTTCTTTATTTTCTGAAATGAGATGCTGGGTTAAATTCTTTAAATAAAAGAATTCATAGCTGCCATATTTCTGATGAATATCAGACTATAAGAAAATACAAATTTGTCTACATTAAATTTCCTATAGTTAGAAATGAGTGCTTGTCCAAGAAGCAATTTTTTCAGTTAATACTAACCTACACTTTCTCTATTTTTTTCTGATTTATGCTCACCTTCCCTTTCAAGGATATCTATTGAGCAACTTACTATGTGCCAGAATTGTGTTAAAAGCTGAGGCTATGTCACAGAAACAAGACATGATCTCGGCCTCAGAAATCAACTGTCTAACTGGAGAGACAGGTACTGAAAAAATAATTATAATTCCACATGATGATTAAAATAAAAGAAGCTTGAATATGTTATTAGGTAGGAAGTAATTAATTCTGCTTGAGTGGCAAAGGGGAAACAAAGCTAAAGCAGGAGGTCCTGGAAGAGTTTTCTAGGAGTCTTCCAGGCTTCATGTTAATACACAAGGTCCACATTTCATATGTTTATCTGAATTAAAGAGATAAATTCTGCATTTTCCAATGCGCTGGTTCCCAGCCTTGGCTGCGCATTACAGTACCTGGGGAGTTTATTAAAAAATGGGATGAGGGGACTGCACAGATCAATTAAAGCTGCATCCCCTGAGTAAATTTCAGTCATTGCTACTCAAATACAATTTCCTCAGCTGGTTCTAATCACAACTTCAGCCCCAAGAACAACTTTTTCATAATAAACAACTACAAGAGACCCTCACTGCCCTAAGTCAAGGGGACCGCTATTTGGTGGGGAGGGTAAAAGACACATCAGATCCATGTGTATCCTTGAAAAGAAAGTTTAAGAAATACACAAATGTTTAAAATATATAACTTCACTTTTATACACCTGACTGCAATGTAAAAATCAAATCCAAAATTGCCGTGTGTGTTCATGTGTGTGTGTGCGCACTCGTGTGTGTGTGTGTGTGTGTGTGTGTGTGTGTGTATGATGTTATCTATTGACAGGGCGTTGAAAATAACACGTGTAGGCACTACTACATCAGCAAGTAGACCTGAGGTTCATATACATGAAAGACTTTGGGGTTTCAGGGACTTGAAATGATTCTTCTCCACTACCCTGAGTGTTTTCTGAGCATTTTAAGGGTGCAATGGATTAGACATAGAATATAACACCAGTTAAACATCTCTACTTTTCTTGAAAAACTAAGACAATTTCAGTAAAGTTTGAACTTTGGTTAATAATAATGTAATATATCAGTGGTTCATTTATTGTGACAAATGAAAAATATTAATGTAAGATGCTAATAATAGAGAAAACTAGATGTGGGATACAGTGTAACACTATCTACCATCTGTGCAATATATTGTACATCTAAAACCACTCAACATTTTTAAAGCTTCATTTTAAAATGCCTCTCCTTTTTGTTTAAGGCTGACATACAACATCCAATGCTAACTTTCCCCTTCTGCATGAGAATTTGATCATCAGTTAACTTTCCAGTTCTCTTACCCTGCAACATAATAAGATAGAATGTCAACTGTTGGTAGACCAACAGTGCTTACAATAAAAACAAAGTATTGATAAATTGATAAGTTCATTAATGTGAGATGCTATTAATCATAATATGGGAAACTGGTGGTGAGGTACGGTATAACCCTCCCTGTACTACAATCTTTGCAATATATTGTACATCTAAATGTTAATAAAGTGATAAATTTCTCCATTGCATCTAAGCTAGAAAACCTATAACTATCTGACAGGAAACCAAAGCTTTAGGATTTCCTGAGTGTGGGGTCTTTTAATTGTCATGATCCTTGTGTGGGATTTGAGCTATCCCTAGGGAATAGTTAAGATGATATTGATTCCTGAGAGACATAAATCTTTGAATCCAAGACAGTTCCCACCTGTCTGACATGAGGCCCATTCCTTTACACTTAAACTGTCACCTGGATGCCAAGAGAATATGGATTCTTCTAGGTGTTCCACAAAGAGAAGAGCCTGATGCTGCCCTGCTCACAGACTGTTTCCTGTCGCAGAGTTTTCTGAGTAACCAAATTGTTAAATGTGGCCTATGGGAGACCTATGAGTCTGTTGAAGGAATATCACCTGATGGATATTGACTACCTATATGATTACCTCCTTGGAAAGGCTGTAGACAGATGAGGAATGATGTATTATATATCTAGACATATATCTTATATATCTAGACATATCTGTTGAGTGGTCACATAAATCAATTCAAGAATCAGTGTTGCTACAGGTACTCATTCAGGCTAATTAAGCGGTATCATAGTTCATTGAAAGATGATCGAAGAGGTTAAAGATCCCAAAGGAGCAGCTTTATCTTTTGTCTATGTATTTATCTATCTCTCTGTCTATCTACATCTACCTATTCTATCACTTAGCTAGCTAGCTGATATAGGCATCCATCCATCCATCCATCCATCCATCAACCCATCCATCCATGTATCCATCTATTTATCTATAATTATTTAGTTTTCCTTTATGAGGAGACAATGTCAGAATGTGATTAAGAATAACTTATTACACAGTTTAATTTGGTAACACACATCCTCTGAAAACAGAGGAATAAGAGGGTATGAGAGATCTTTGGTTCTTTAGAAGGTATTGAAAGTCAATACAGGTATTGAGTTAAGGGACAAACATGTTTCCAAGAGCAGGTCATAACCTTTAAAGAGTTGGGTAGATGAGGTGTGTTCTTTTTTGCTGTTTATTCATGCATAATTTTGCAGTTGGAAATCAATGAATATCATTTGTAATATTGATTGATGAGACTGCTAGCTCTCTGTTTAAAAAAATAGTTCTGGATATGTAGAAATAGCTTCATTTTTTTGTTAGTATTTTTTGTTTATACTCCTAAGAAAAGCACATTTATTTCCACAAGCCACGACTAAAATCACATAGTCATATGACTGGATTTCAGTAATCATTAAAAGTTATCCCCTTAACCCTGTTCAGAGCCATGTTCAAAGGCAATCCAGGGACTCCATGTTGATTAAATAAGGGAATAAGGGGCAGCATGAGGGCCCCCTTCCTCCCTCGGGTCTTTGGCCTCCTTCCACCCTGTGGTCTTTCTCATGTTACTTGTGATGGGCTCTGTGGGAATCTTAGTAATCTTCAGAGATTCCATAAGTGAGTAGGTGGCTTATTTCAAATGAGTAAGTCTCCCTCATCTGCCATCCCTGTTCCTATGATTGCCACGTTAATATGCTTATTACATCATTCTGAAATCATTTGTTTACAGGCCTGTGTTCCCATTAGGCGCCAGTGTGAATGCTTTGAAAGCAGAGACTGAGTCCCATTTATCTTTAATTTTCCAACAAGTATCACAAGTAGTAGGCACTCAAAAATTAATTATATGTGTGAAAACAAACTTTGGGGAAAGTAGAGCAAAGAGTCTCAGATAAAGTGTCTGAGAGACAATTCTAACCCTTCTGATAGGGTATGGTACATTCTTGACCAAAGAGAAAATGTATGAAAGCACTTTAGAAAGATGCTTGATAAAACCTCTTTTTATGTTGCCACATTCCATTTCTCAAAATTGTGCCCTGTTCAAGGCCATCAGAGCTTTCTGAATCTCTTTTCTATCTTAGACAAACGCCTATTTCCAAATGTTCACCATGCCAAGATTGTGTTATATAATGTGGGCACTCAGAACTCTAGGTAGGCCCTAATAACCTTGATGCTATTAAGGATACCAGATTAAAAATTAGCAATGTAATCACATAAAATTCCAGAGATAACATCACAATTAGGTCTTCAAAACAACACAGTTCTTTACAGAATCTTCCTTTGCCTCTATACCGCATTTTGTCTGATAAGCACTTGCCAACAAAGACATCATACTAATTACAATTTGTTATACAAAGGGCAGGAAAACTGATAAATGATTCATTGAATATTTTCTTTACGAAATAATTCTGTTCTTGTCCTCACGTTACTTTTGGATAATAAATGGAGGCCTTAAGTGCCTTCCCAAGGAGTTATTTAGAAGAAACAACATTGTTGGTATTAATTCTTAGCAGCTGTGAGTGGATACACACAAAAAAAGGAGGACAAAATGAGTATTTTTGGTTCTTTGTATGTAGAAAAGAATTGCCTTTCTTAAAAAGTAGATTTGTATAAAATATTCTTTGGCTTCTCTGTAAGATCCTTCACTCCCTACCATTCCAAGTTACGTAAGGCACACCTCCTTTCCTCTGTGTCCCCAAATGCTATGCTAGAGAAGGCAAGATGTCTCTAGGCATTTATTCTGGTGTTCTTGTCCTGAAAAGGTCAATACCTGATACGACACCTAATTCATTGAGGGCGCGCAGCTGAGCAAGAGCAGGAATTGGGGCAGTGGGGAAATGTGAGCCAGTCCACAAGGCCCTCAGTGAGCAGGAAGGACAGACCTGGAAGCCTGGGGCAGAGGAGTAGGCGGTGACAGAGCAAAGGTCAGGGGCTCCAAATGTTCTTGGTGCCTTCTCTTCTCTATTTTCTCCTGGGAAGCAGGTTTATGATTCCCAAATCTATATAAGAGGCCCTGTGGTCTCTCCATCTGGACATTTCCCTCATGCATATGCCCGTGCACCTCATCTATAACATGCCCCAAAGGGACCTTGCATTTTCTCCACCCTTTTCTCATTTCTGTCTTCCCATATCAATTAATGGTGTCAGCAGTCGTGTAGGCCAGCAATATTTCTTCATCACCCCGTCTCTTTGTTCTTCCTTAATCCCACGTATTCTTGATGGGTTTTACTTCAAAATGTTTCTGAAATGCATTCTTTTCATCTTCCTTCACATCCAACCTCATCATTTCTGTTCTGGACAACTATAATCTCTTCTTGATGGTCTCCCTGCCTTCTCTTTTCTCCCACTTCTCCATCCCCTAAACAGCTGACACACTGAGTTTTCTATAAAGCAAAGCTGATTATGTCATTCTCCTTGATTAAAAGGCTTCAGTTGCTTTCCATCATTTAAACTAGGGAATAAAATGTGGGATCCTTTACCTTGCATAAGAACATCTTCACAATTTTACCTCTGTTTACATTTCTGGCCTCTTGGCTGCAGGCTGACACTTTACTTGGGTGTTATGTTTGATCCACTCAGAATAACTCACAGAACTTCTTTCTGTGCCAATTGTAAATTAGATAAATATTTATTATGGAGGCACCACATGCCAGGCACTCTTCTGGGTCTTAGGGACATAGATGAGGTGTCCTGGTGCATGCTCTTCTGGATGTCCTTCCTTTAAATTCTGCTCACATATGACCTCCTCTGTGTAGCCTTCACTGGTCCTCCCAGGTAGAGGCAGCCAGGCTGTTTTCCATGCTTCTGGAATTTATTACCTCACACACACAGCTCCGATGTGGCATATTACAGATATGTGTCTTTGTATCTCTTTTCCTCACTAAACTGAGGGTTAAAGTCCTAGACAGAGCCTGTATCTTATTCATCTCTATCCTTAGTGTTTAGGGTAAGTAATGCTAGGCATGAAGCAGGTGCCTGATAAATATGGAAATATTTTCTGAATGAATAACATGTGCCCATGATGTATGTCTAGGATAAATCTGCATCATGCACACTTGCCTGGGGATCTCTGGAAAAAATACAAACGCATCATTAGAGGACCCTCCACCACACACACATGTAATGTGAAAGTAATTCTACAAACTTCTGAATCAAAATAAAATTTATTTAGCTGAAAATAAAAGATAAACATAACTGGAAGGGAGGCTACCGTTGTTGCCCCAGGGTGGTGAATTTCCAGAAGAAACCTGGATATATATACCAGCTGCTTCCTTTCCCTGAAATGTCCACCACACACACACACACACACACACACACACACACACACACACACACGCACACAGCCTAGTTAACTGTTGCTAATCTTTCATATCTCATTTGTATTTTTTTAGGGAACCCTTATCACCACAGATTACGTCTCCTGTCATGTATTCTTAGAGCATCCAATATCTTCCTTTAGTAGCTTTTATCTAGCTATAATTATACTTATTTATGTTTTTAAAATTATTTTCTATTTCTTTTTCCAAACCATAAGTTCAACAGGGTAAGCTCCACATATGTTACATAGGAGATTCTCAATGCATATTTATTGAATAAGCAAATGAATAATCTGCTTTAATATTCATAATAACCAACCAAGGTGAGCCCTATTATCATATGCACTTTCCAGAGAAAATGGACACTGAGTACAATTAAGTAACTTTCCTGAGATTCCAGAGTCAGAGATGAAACAGTGAGATAGTTACTGGCTTTCTGCATACTGGCTTCCTGTATCACAGAGAACTAATTCAGAGCTATTTTAAAACTTTAAGTAAATGAGCTCAGCTTTATTATTCACTGTTGAATGCCTAAGAAAATTTTAATTTTAAACATGAGTTTAAAAAAAATGAGTAGATCCACAGAGGGTTTGTCTTTTTTGATCTCTCAGCTCTGATTGGAAATAAGTCAGTATTGGCAGTGTTGTTAAAATCTCCACCATGAAGATCCATCAGGGTGCTTGGAGTCTAACAAGAGAAAAGGTAAGCTTATTTTCTTTTCTAATATGTGGTTCTTGTTTAATTCCCAGCGTATGTTTGAAATGATTTTAAAAAGAAATCTGATATTTGCAGTTTACTGAAACATCTGACAAATGGGTATTGAAGAGCTTATTGTTGCATAATTTGACAGCCTTTAAAAATCCTAGTCGTATTTTTCTTACAGAATGAATATATTTCTTCACATTAAAAGACACTGAAAAGTAATGGCAGATGAAATGTGGTCATGTTGAGCAGCTGCTCAAGAACTTCAGTAAAGTACGGGCCTTGATTACAAAGAGAGCTGTATGGGCGTTGATGAGAAGCAGAAACACAGGCACATCTTAAGTACCGAAGTCCTCAAGGGTACAACTTGGCTATAGTGAGCACATTTTCCAAGGCCATTTGCTGATCCTGCTCTTAACTGCCAGTGGACTGGGCTAGAATTCATTAAGATGCATCCCTACTTTGTAGGGTACTTAGCCCATTGAAAAAGAAGGTGATGCTGAATAAAAAATGGATTATAAGAGTAGAACTGGAGACTTTCTCCCACCTCTCAGGGAGAAAGTAAGGACTATTGTTGCTCCCAACTTCCCAAGTTTGGTATGGACAAAAACTAGATGTATGAAGGGGTGCTGAGGGGGCATCAAGGAAGAATTGCTTTCTAACTCACTAGGTATCTGAATGCCCAGTTCATCTGCTTATAGTGGGATCTTGCTATTTTCAAAGCTCAGTTAAGCCACCCTTAGAACAAGTCAGTATTTCTATTTCTTTTCTTTCAGATAGATTCTCTTAATATTACCCAAGCAGCCAAGCAGTTAGGAGGAGAGCTCCAAGGAGTCAGTTCCCCCACCTGACATGTTGCATCATAGGAATGCTGAATTTCAGACATGAATTATTTTAATGGCCCATTTTATAAGCCATTCATTGTCTGAATTCTTACAAGAATGATCAAGTTTTATTCTTTAACTGCTTAATAAAATTCCCTCCAGCTTTTCCAGCTCAGAAGGAGATCATGGAAAGCTGGCCAGGGCACATTTGTCCTGTGAGCCAGGTAGATTCCTTTATACCAGGGTATGATGTATGTCCAGGATCTGTTGGTTAGAAATGGGCTCAATGCAGGAAGCACAACGTTAAGGGAAATATACTTCAGGGTTATTTTTCTAACCTGGGAAAGTGCATGATTCTTGCAAATTGCTGTGAAAGTACTTGTCACGTGAAATAGTTTAGCCCTAATGAAAACTCCCTAGAATAACAAATAAGGAGATATTTGTGAATGGCATGAAACATCAGAAACCAAAGCAGTGTTTTGCTGTGACGAAATGTCTTGGTACATTATTTATGCTTTTTTGTTTTTATTCAGAGTTGCATAGAGACATGTCTGCTTAAATACATTAACTTTCCCATTCTACTAATTCATTGAACAGAATAGATTCAAATCACCAGTACATCAGTCAGGATCTACACAGGAAATAAAACTACTGTAAGTGCTTTAAACAGAGAAAATTTAATACTTGGAATTGGTTACACAGATGATAAATGACCTGAAAAGCTAATCAGGGACAGAGGGGGCAATTCAAATATATATAAGAACAGGAAGCCACTACCTCTAGCATGTGGTATTTCCAGAAATCAGTTACTCGGGCTGGAACAAGTGGAAACTAGTGAATGCCTGGCAGGAGCTGGGACCATGAGGGAAAGGATGTCTAGTGGGAGTGCAGCCCCAGAAGACACAGCTTCTTCCTGCTGGAAATGCCTCCCCAAGGCAGAGGGAGAATACAGTGACTTCTCCCCTTTCCTCATCCTACACTTTTCCACTAGTACCCATGATTGCCAAAACTACTGGAAGCTAGTTGTCAAGGGAGCCCCTGCAAATGGTGTTTCCTGTGATTGGCAGCAGAGTAGAGGAAGGGTGGGAAATGAATCTAAGGATATGCGGGCATATGGCCAACTAGCACATGTGCTGATCTACAGCATCCTGTCCATGGCAAATATCAAATGCATTACTTTTGTGCTATTAGTTTTGAAGCTCAGTTTACTTCTTTTCTTTAGCTTATGTGTCTGAGTAACTTCGACTAATCCTTGTGTTCTGTGTAGCACAAAGACACTGGAGTTTGCTGTGGTAGAAAAGCAGAAATCCAGAAAACATGAAAGGGAGGAGACAAGTGGGGAAGGCATCATATACTTTATTTATATGGCTACATTTTTTAAAAAACTAGGGGAAATGCTTTATTTTTTTAATTTGTATTTCTTTGGACAGACACTATTAAAAAAAAAAAACTACCTGTGGCTACTAAGCATTCACTGGGTCTATCATTCTCTTTAAAGATGGCTTTAGGGGAATATGCAGTAGAAAGAGAAATGGGATCTAGGCTGAGATCTGATCTGGTCAGGAGCAGATTGGCTGCGGGTAAAAATGGAAAAGGCGAAGTGTGTGCTCTGCATGTTCATCATCCCTGTGTCCTGCCTTCTTCTCCTTCGGGTTTGTGCCAGGTCTCCCAGGGATAGCTTCCCTGGTGCCCTCTTTACTCTCCTCAAGGCCTGGTGGATCCTAACTGATGGATGTTTATGGAGAGCTGGTGCTGTCACAGCCAGTAGCAGGAAGGACCTCTCTGCACCTGTTGGTACCCTGAGCCTGCCACTCATCAATACCAGCCTCCAGGCTTTTCCCACCCACGTGCCACATCTCTTGTCCCATTGGATGTCATTAGACCTGATTTGAGCTGCCTGAGGGACAGGTTTTCCTTTTAACTTCCGTTTATCAAGAGCCCATTATGTGCCTGGAACTTGACTGGATGCTTTTTCTCTATTATCACATTTAATACTCACGCCAACATCAGGTTACAGATGAACAGACCAATTTAGAGATTAAATAATTTTCCCAAAGTCATTCAGCCAGTAAGCCTAGAGGTGGGATTTGGACTTGATTCGTTGCGTGTAAGCACATACTGCATCATACTGTCCAGGGCCAGGACGGGCAGCAGAATACAGGCTCCTCTACATGTACATCAGCCTCTCAGCATCTAGAGAACTTTTCCCTTTAACCAGGCATCTCAAAGCCACAGTCACAGCTCTGGACACACAGGTGCTGAGAAGAACTGATCAAGCAGTAATGTCTCCATGGGGACCAGCCAGCCAGCAACAGTGTACACACTCACTGTGTACTGACCAGGACACAGAAAATCTGTTCTGCCAATCCCTGGACTCCTAATTAGCCTTCCGTCTCCCAAAGTGAGTCAGTGCAGGTAATCAAACACATCTCTTTCCTTGTCTCCTCTCATTTAGGGGGCTGTAGCTAACTCATACAGCTTATTCTGTACTACACATCAGAACTAATATAAAATCATTCTAATAATAATCCACCCAAACTGGCCTTCATATCTGGTATCTGGAATATAGCAGAAATCTTTTCATTCAGCATTGGAGCATTGCATCATCCAACGAACTGACTGCAAATGGTCATACAGGCTAACCTAAAGGTTATAGATCAGTAGGTAAATGCAAAAATTCCATTAGTTTTCAGACCTGGGGTTTATGACATTAATTTAAAATGAAATCAAAATCCTATACAGAAATAGGAAAAGCACCCTGGATAGATTCACTTTGAACAGCATCCACTTACCTATTACACAAGGGCCAAGAAGGCAGTAGTTTCTATATCATGTAGTTACTTTTTATTCCTGTTCATTGACTTTGACAAAGACAGTAAATAGCATACAGAGAATAGATACATTTTGAAGAAATATTAAAACACTGATTAATGTCACATTAAGAAGTATAAAGTCTCTTGGGTAGAGGGAGAAAAATTAAAATGCCTTTGGTTCTTAATGAAACTGCACCAGGCTTATATAAATCTAAAATCCTTACTTTAACCTGAGTTTAAAATAATGGGCTAACTTGACAGTGCTTTACAAATCCTAGCAATGAACATTATCATTTATTACCAGAATGAGTGATAATAGGAGTAGCAGAGAGATAGTGCATATTGGGAAGTGTCCAAAGAGTTTAGCAAGACAATATTTCTTTTTCACAATACAAAGATAAAACAGTCATAAAACTGAGAGTTCATTTCATTCACTTGGAGGAGAAGGGCAGGTGGGTGTTCTGGTTAGACAGATTGCAACCTTCTTCTACAGGAACATAAAGGAGAATGAAGAAACACAAGAGGTAATATTCATACTGCAGTGCAAGGAGGTACATGGATTTAAAGTCCATCACAGTAATTAAATTTCAATGTTGACACAGTACATCTCAACATTCAGAGTTCTAAATATGGTTTATACAGTGCCTGTGAGCAAAATGCGATGCACATGAATATTTATCTCTGTAGTGAAGCTGCTTCTGCCACATGCTCTGAAAAGAAGGGTTGAGATTAGGACAGACCAAAACAGAGTCCACAGAATTTGATGATAATCATTTCAAAATAGTTGAAATGAGCCTGTGGCCTCATCAGAGGCAGTGATTTTCAAGCATTTTTGGTTGCAGAACCCTTTGCACAAATGAAATCTAATTAGAAACTAAATATTTGAAATGGATTGAAGTGAGATAGGCCAGTTGATTTTTGCAGGGGGTCAGGGTATTCCAGGCCAGTGACTTTTCAATGCCATACACTTTGAGACGCATAATCTAAAACTATTCTTTTAGCCAATAAATAAGTAAAATGGGCCTGGTTCCAGCATGAACTGTGCATTTACTCTGCACCTGCCCCTCCACCCAGTATGTCCAACCATGCCTCCGAGGTGGTGTCTGCATTTAGGCTCTCCCCTCTTTGTAAGTGCCTGGGACTGGAAGGGGTTGTTCTTCCCCTTATGCTTAACATGTTTCTCCAGCTTTAGCCCTGATTTCCTTAAGCATATTTGTAGTTTTGTTTGTTTTTTTTGAGATGGAGTCTCACTCTGTTGCCCAGGCTGGAGTGCAGTGGTGTGATCTTGGCTCATTGCAACCTCCGCCTCCCGGGTTGAAGCAATTCTCCTACCTCAGCCTCACAAGTAGCTGGGATTATAAGTGCATGCCACCATGCCTGGCTAATTTTTTGTATTTTTAGTAGAGATGAGGTTTCACCATGTTGGCCAGGCTGGTCTCAAACTTCTGACCTCAGGTGATCCATCTGCCTCAGTCTCCCAAAGCGCTGGGATTACAGGTGTGAGCGGCGGTGCCTGGCCAAGCATACTTCCAGTTTTTTTAGTCAGCTTAGGTTACATGTGCTGTGGTAACAATCCCAAATCCTCAAGGACTTAGCTTATTTCTTGCTAGCACTGCATGATCATAATGGGCTGGCTAGATGTCTTCTTCACTCTGGGACCCAGACTAATGAAACACTCATATTTGGGACATTGCTGGCCTTGTGACAGAGAAAAAGCCCCATGTGGCAGTATATTACATAAGGTCTCTAAAATTTTCTGCTGGGAAGTAGCCTATATCAGTTCTGCCCACATATCATCGGACAAAATAGGTCAATTGATCTTTGAGAAAGCTCAACTCAACCATCTCAGTTTAGTTTCTTTTGTTGCATGATTTCAGTGGTGGATGCATATTTCTTTAGAGCTAGTATGACTCATGCCACTTTCCATTGAGAGCCAGGGGTAGGATTCCTTATATTTTTCTCTTTTAGAGCTTGTTTCTCCTATTAGGATTGCCCACTAGGTAATTTCATGTCTGAGGCTGCTACTAGCATTTAAGATATTGGCAAATCAGAGATACCTAATGCACCCTGAACAAAAATATTGCTATGCCTTAATGCTGCTGACTCTCCCAAGAGGATGTTTTTGTGGAACCCTATAATTATGAAATCATGGCTTTAAAAAACATTTTTGGTGCACATTAAGATTGACAGACATGATTTGCAGCAGGAGGAATTGGGCTTTGCATCACAGATGCTTATTAGTGAATTCATGGATCAACAGGCCCACAACATGTTCATTCATTCAGCATCAATTCTGAATCAAGCAAGCACTGTTTCAGATCAAATCCTGCTGTCATGCAGTTTACAAATACAACCCAACCTGGGATAGATATTTGACATCATAAATGACATCCTCAACATCTGACATTAGCACAACGGCTCCACTGATCCCAGCTCTATCATTTACTAACTATAAGACTTGGGGCAAGTTACTCAGCTTCTATAATACTCCCCATACATAAGGTAGGGAGAATAAAATTAACTACCTCATAGGTTTGGGGTGAGGATTTCCTGAAATAGCGAAAAGAACTTAATTGTGCCTGAGCTAAACAAGTGCCAATAAACATTAGTCACAGTCCTCATCACCACCATGATCAGACTACGTATTAGAGTGGTGATGACGAATAGAATTTTAAGGGGTGAAGGATATGAACAGACACTTTTCAAAAGAAGACATTTATGAGGCCAACAAACATACGACAAAATGCTCATCATCACTGGTTGTTAGAGAAATGCAAATCAAAACCACATTGAGATACCATCTCATGCCAGTTAGAATGGCGATCATTAAAAAATCTGGAGACAACAGATACTGGAGAGGATATGGAGAAACAGGAACACTTTGTGTTGGTGGAAGTGTAAATTAGTTCAACCATTGTGGAAGACAGTGTGGCCATTCCTCAAGGATCTAGAAATAGAAATTCCATTTGACCCAACAATTCCATTACTGGATATATACCCAAAGGATTATAAATCTTTCTATTATAATGACACATGTACATGTATGCTCATTGTGGTACTGTTTACAATAGCAAAGACCTGGAACTAACCCAAATGCCCATTGATGATAGACTGGACAAAGAAAATGTGGCACATATACACCATGGAATACTATGCAGCTATAAAAAACGATGAGTTTGTGTCCTTTGTAGGGACATGGATGAATCTGGAAACCATCAATTTCGGCAAACTGACACAAGAACAGAAAATCAAACACCACATGTTTTCACTCACAGATGGGTGTTGAACAATGAGAACACTTGGGCACAGGGAGGGGAACATCACACACTGGGGTCTATTGGGGGATTGGGGGCTAGGGGAGGGACAGCAGGGTAGGAGAGGTTGGGGAGGGATAACACTAGGAGAAATGCCTGATGCAGGTGATGGGGGGATGAAGGCAGCAAACCACCATGGCATGTGTATACCTATGCAACAATCCTGCAAGATCTGTACATGTACCCCAGAACTTAAAGTACAATTAAAAAAAAAAAGAATTTTACCTTAAAAAAATATGGAGGTCTTTATTGAAGAATCTTAAGATGGGTCAACAGTATTATGTAGCTGTTTAAAAAGCTAAAGACACCTTAAGTAGTTGATGAAAAATGTTATATTATAAAAAAAATTAGTTCTACTTCAGTCTTCTCTGATTAAAATTCACCTGGAGTATAGAAATATGATTTTGGTGTGGGACATTCATTTCTGAAAAAGAAAGAGTACTTAGTATATCTGCATTGCACAGGGTCTTATGCACATAGTTCCTATAAAGATGAGTTCCCGGCATCATACAGTGAATAGCATTCTTTCATTTTTGTTAAATCAGCAGAAGTCATGACATCTTCTAGCCTTAGTTTCTTCTAAGAGTTTTTCAAACAACTGTTGGGCAATCCTACAGGGATATTTTATAATGCCCTTCCGAATGTCAAAAGGACTTATCCCAATCCCTAATTTCCTGCTGATCTTTACCATCTGTTACTTTGACCTTTTCATCAAAGGTTCCTCAAGCTGCTGGAAGCCCTGCATGTTAACACCCAGTGGAATACTCTTCCTGGGTTTCTTTGCCTCAGACCCAACACTATCACTTATGTACATTTTGTTGGCCATAATGGTTTCAAACAGTTAACCAGAACACAAAAATATATGCCATAAAGAGAGGCTCCTGAGGGGTACATAACAAACACCGCTGAAGACTTTCAACTCAGTATGGTACAGTAGAGTACTCACTGGCTGAGAACATTTGCCATATGGGGCACAAATGTTTGCAGCCTGACAGCATCCGGTACAATCTCCCATATCGGCTCTCATTGGCTCAGAGTATGCCGGTACTCTGAGGATCTGAAAAATTTTATATTAACAGTTTGTGCTAATTAATTGTTCTATAGATATTTCCTTTGAGAAACTATTACATACACAAATAGTACTGTAGCAACCCAGCCAGCAAGGACAGCATTAAATGGTACGTGGGCTCAAATTTAGTAGCACTTTAAGAGAAATAGAGATAAAGTGTTGTTTGCTTAGAAGATAAGCAGGTGATGAGAGAAACAGGAAAAAGTCAAAGGAACTAGGAGTGTGAACCTCCAAAAGAAAACACAATTCACTTGAAAACTACTTCCAAGCAAAAAGGAAAGCTGACTTGCTCTGTCCTGTTCAGGAGGGCAGAAATTGGGGACAAAAACTGGGTAATAAGAAAGCACATTTTTGTTCAGCTTGAGAAAATATTTTTAATATTTAATACTGTCCCCCCCAAAGGAATAGTTTATGTTCTGTGATAATGAACTCCTTATCAGTAGAGGTAGTAAATGTGGATAGCTATTTGTTAAGGGATTCATGCATTGAGTAGTGTGGTGGTTTATAAACAGTGGCCACAAACTTTTTGACATTCCTTCATAGAGAGGTCTATGTACCGTCCTCTTAAATCCACATGGGATTGTAATTACTTTAATTAATTAAGGATGAGGAAGTGACACTATGTGATTTCCAAGGCTGAGTTATGAAAGTCTATACAATGTTCACCTAATTTCTTGAAATGCTTGCTTTGCAGATGCTCTATCTCAGAACCCAGCCACCAGGCTGTGATAAATCCAAGCCACATGGAAAGACTGCATGTGGGAGGCACAATTCAAATTAGATTTGAACTTTCATTTATATCCACTGTGTCACTGGAAAAATTAGAAATAAATTAAGTTCTACTAAAATCTAATATCCTATTTGTCTACGGCACCATCACTCATCTGCATGTCAGAGTCAACATGTTAAACCTTCTCCTTGAGTACTGTGCAACATATTCTGAATTAAATGGTCTAGTCAAACTGGTTTATATATGTATTATATTATTTAGTTCTGACTTATTAATTAGCCCTCTCAAAATGGACAAGGAGCATAAAGAGATTTCTGCAAAGAAACCATAGATTGACTAAAAATAGTAATAAGACAAGCACATTGATACAAGAAAAAACTAGAAGAGCTGATACATCTCCTAGGGCAAGTTTCTAGCTAGCCACAGTATCAGAGTAAAAGCTGTGATGATCTGATCTCATCAGAACTAACTCAATGATTTAGAAATTACCCAGGAGACGATTGGAAGTGCAGATTTACATCCAATAAATTATTGACTCTTACCCAAAGAGTTATTGTGCTTGTTATATTAATGACGATAGTACATATGTACATACTTGTAACTAATAGATAAAATTAGAAAGTTGAAAAATATGAAATTGCCAATGTTCAACTACTTTTGACCCATAAAATATCAATTTCATATGGTTCAATCTAATTTGTTTAGGTTAAATGCTCAAAAATTATTTACTTTGGAGTGAGTACAGTAAAAATGTCTATGTAGACTATTGGTTTAAGGAATAAGATACCTGATAAGCATTAATTTAGCATACACAGTGCTTAGGAAACTGTTAACCATCGCTCCCCAGATATGTATATATGTGAACACAGACACATGATGTCTTACAAAATTATTGCTTTGCTTGTCTGATGAATAGATAATTTTAACACATGTACTCTTTCCAATTGGGGTGGATCTTAGCACCCAGGTAGATTATGAAACACTGACTTGAATGACAATAATTATTCTTTGCCTGACTCCATCCTGCAGTGATCTATCTAGAAAATCAACATTCCTTAGTAAAAAACAAGGCTTCAAAAAGAATGATCTTTATGGGAGCTGGTGGTTATAGAGAATTTTAGTGCCAATAAAAAGAAGATGAGGATTACTTGTTCCTTTGAGGCTGTGAGGTAATTAAAAAACAATATTTAGTGGGTTTTAGAACACCTATTTCCATGAAATCTCAGCACTAAACAATTCAGGGAAATCGGAATAGATAAATCACCTAAACAGATCAGAAAAAAAATGGATAAAGCAACCATAATTCTATGCTACCTCCACCCCCTCCAGATTCATTAAATTATTTCAAACTCTTGGCATAAAATCCCATAGCACTTCAAAGCATGTGTCTTGCTTTGGTGCTTGTCAAAATTAGTGTCTGAAAGACTGTACAGGGAATGCTTTTCCATGCAAGGGGCAGTTTCCTATTGAAGCCCCTCTCCCAAATTACTCAGAAATGTCCTCTCAACCTGCACATGCAATATCAACTCTCTCTTATCAGCTAAGATTATTCTGTTTCACGGCATCATATCTAAAAGCAGATTTATGCTTTAAAGTAAAAAGAGGTCATGGGTTTATTTTTTTGTTTATTTGTTCTTTCAGTCATTGATTCATTCAACAAGTATTCAAGTGACTACCACAAGCCATGCAGTGATGGAGACATAAAAAAAGTACAGCAGTTTGCAACCAGGGGCTAAGGGGCTATCAAAAAGTTAGAATTCCAAACACCAGGTGAATTTGGTTCCCTAAGATAACATAAAAATGTGAGAAGAATAAAAGAGGTTGTTGAAAACTATGTGTTCTGGCACCTTTGTGTTTCTCAATAATTTACATATAAATACTGGCTCCTTCAGGAACTATCCCCAAGTTAAAGTCAGGTGACAGAACACCTGGAAAGAGCAAGAGACAGAAAGCGTAGGCTTAGTGAAAGGGAGAGGGTAGCAGCTTTTTCCAAAATCCCTGGGATTCAATATCCTCAACAGAGTGAAGAGTGGACATGAATCTGTCAAAACAATGTGAGAGTAACCTGTAAGAGCCTCCTACAGGCCAAAGATGTAACAACTTAAGCATCAACAGGAATGATATAAGTATAATAGATTGAAATACTTCAATAAATTTTAAATCCATGTGTTCTTCATGATATTAAAAAATTATTGAGTACCGAGGGATACTGTCAGGGAACTAATGATAATTTTGAAAACTGAAAATAAAAGTGTTGTATTTGACCGGAGCGTAGAAAGTTATCACAAGACAAAAGTATGCCAGATTGCAGGGTCATTTATTATGCCGGCGACCACAGAGGACTCACGTCTCTCCAACCTGTGGTGCCAAAAGGAGGGTGCCACGATTTTTTATACCCGAAAAACCACCTTGGGAGTGGGGGTGAGGGGCGGGGATGGGGATGAAAAAGTTTCAGACATTCCAAGGGCTAGGGGATTCTGTGATTCACCTCCTGGGTGGAGACAAGGGCGGGGGTCTCCGGACATTCCAAGGGCAGGGGACTTTTGTCATTCTGTTTGTTACTTCAGTGGTTTACAGAAGTCTAGTTATACATTTGTTTACACATCGTCTGGGTGGTGATAGAAGTCACAGATTTTAGCAGTTACTGATAAGAAAAGGTAAGCAGCTTTACATAGTTTTGAAGAACAAACTAGCAGTTCTATTTACAGAGGCCAAGGACAGTAGTTATTGTGAGGAGAATGGGGCAGCCACTTCAACTTATTTAAAAAACAGTTTTGCATTTTATAAAATAGTGTTGCTCCGGTTCTGGCTCTAGGCCAGCACAATATCACAAAAGAATCAAGAGTTTACCCTCCCTTGGCTATACTAGTTGTACTACTAGCAACCAAAGAGTAGAAAAGAGGAAATTTTTATTATAAAAATGTCACATTTAATAAATGATGAAGGCAGGAGAAAATACGAATACCCCTATTTTGTAATCTCTAATAAACCAATGGATTTAGGCATAGAACATCAATAGCTAGCACTTCGAAAAGAGAGCATATAGTGTGCTTTTTATTAAGTGGACAAGAACACATAATGTAAATGTCTTATCAGAAAAACCCCACAAAAATCTAATATGATAAAACCTCTAGATCCAACTACTAAGTACAGTAAAAAAGAGACCAAAGAACATATTAAACTGTATCCTGGGGTTGCAATCAGCAAAAACTAGACAGTGAGAAGCTATAGGACAAACAATCATGTTTTTTCCTTGCAGTTTGACAAATGAGCAGCAAGAAGAAAAAAGGAAAGGAGAGGAGTACCCATATGTTTTAAAAAGTCTCAAAGACAAATCAATCTATGGACAAGCAATGTATGTATTTTGCATACGTAGAATATTTGAATTATGATTTCTTAAAAAATGTATGATGCATTAGATAACTGCAGTGACTGGAGATTTGATAACATTAAGACTCATGGTGTTTTTTAAGTGTGGGATTGGTATTCTACTCATATATAAAAACTATGTTTTTATCTTATATAAGTACATAATGAAATATTTTGAAATGAAATAATATGATATTGAATTTGCCTCATGAAAACATAGGTGGGAGAAAGGTTGGGAAGATGTGACTGGTGATGGAGATGGGGCTGTGGAGACCAATGAGTTGGTATTTTTCTGGAGCTGGTGATGGATGTGTAGAGATTTCTTCTATATTATTCTGTTTATATTTGTGTATGTTTGGATTTCTCCCCTCTCCACAATAAAAGGCAAAAACAACAACAACAACAACAAAAAAAAAAACAAATTAGTGGACATACGAATTCATGTATCCAAAAGATCAGCAGGAATTGACTAATTTAGACTCTTTCAGATTTTCCAGTGAAGTTACCAGACACATAATAGTCTGTTTTTCTCAGATCCAAAGCTATACCCAACGTGAAAGCATATGAATATATGTAAGCATGGTAGAATGAAAATAGAAACTCCCTCTTGCTCTCTCCTTCAGTGCACTTGTGTAGAATATATGTATGTCCACACACACACAAGTTTGTGTATGCATAGGTATATCCTCACATGCATCTTTTTTATATTCTGCTTGAAATTGTTTTTAGTCTTGTTGAAGAAGGCATCTCAGGCTGACAACAAATAAACCAATATTTCAATTAGCACAAAACCACATACCAGACAAATGATCCTGGTGGCATGGACAGGTAGTGCATGTAAAATGTGTCCATGTGAATGAGCATACAGATGCTGTGCCTCAAAGATTAAGGGAATTCTACACTACCAGATATCTGTGTCTAGGCTGATTTTAGCATGGAGAAAATGCACTCAACTTAGAAATTCCATACTTTAGAGTAGCTCCCATCTTCCTGGGGTTAATCTTTAATACTGAATAGATAAAATCTTCTCTAATCCAACAAATCAAGCAATAAAGAAATGGTTCAGCTACTTTTTATATCAAAGGTCAAAGAATCCATCTTAATACTCTACTATAAAATGCTAGCCAAATTAAATTAAAAGAAAACAACACAAGCAAACAAACAAAAACCCCAAACTCCTGAAAAGTAACCAAGTCCAGATTATGATATAATGGCGTTTTGCATAGGATTGTTTACCACATCTCGTTGTTTATGTAAATAGAAGTCCTTATAGGCCTCTACATTATTTAAGAAAATTAGCATGTTTCAAGAAAGTAGCAGATTATTGTGGATGAAAGTATTTTACCAATAGGGATTTTGTGGTTGGCAAATGTGATTATATATTCATTAGCATCTGCAAGCCAAGTATGTGGCATGTACCTCCTGAAAACACCTCAACATGGATATTCTAATTTCCACCATTTTGAATGGAAAAAAGGGTTTGTATTCAGGCATAGTCAAAGAGAAACAAAGAAAAAACTAGAGAGTATATAAGGGCGTTATTTCTGTTGCTTAAACAATTACCAAGTCCCCATCTGTTTCTTAAGGATAAACGGCAAAAAGAATCATCTGTCATTGTCATTTTTTGAAATGTAGCAAATGTTGACCGTCTACTTAATTAGTCTGTTGTCTTCATCCACTAAACATATTGACGTTTTATAGGAGAGAAATTCAGGGACAATGGTAAATAGTCTCTTTCTCAAAGTGAACAGAATAAGGACATAAAGAATGATAAAACCGCCCTCCCAGAACCACTTGCTCCATTAATACAATTCTGCCGGGAATCTCTCATTAGACAGAGATGAGCTTGCAGTCTCCATGACCACTAATGTGAGCAACATGTACACAAGGATGGCAGGACAGTGCCCTGGCGCTCTGAAGGTGTTGCTGCTAAATATCTCCCCACCTTACCAGAGCTTTGTTTTCGACAAATATCAGTGTGCTGTAAAGAACTTTAAGCAACAGCTGGAGGAAAAAGACATGCCCAGTTTTCAAGGTCTATAAGAAAATAAATGTTTTTTATGACATGATTTATAAATGATATTACATCTATGAAATTTTAATGCTTTAATTTTGGGCCACATGGCATGAATTAGTGAGCCAAGATACTATCAGGGCTCATTTTCACAAGAGCAATTTCCACTAAAAGATTAAGAGGCTATAGCTCTTGCTAAAGGTTACCTTCCCAGCAGAAGGAGGCAGTGGCAAAGGAAACCTACTATGGCCTTTTCTACAAAACAATTCCCTTGGAGAAATCAAAAAGCTCTCCATTCAGTAGTCCTCTAATCAAAACAGAGTAATGGGAAGAACAAATTTTGCTTTGATAATATTTAATAAAGACAAATTGAATAAAGCAAAAGCGATCAAAGCAGAGAGAAAACATTTAAAAATATGTACATACCACATATCACAATTTCCCTTCCTTTTAAAAAATTGTTACCATCATATCGGAATAATTCGCAGCAAGTCTACAGAGGGAAAGGACTTTATATAAAGTCATAATCTCAATCTTTGAACCACAGATGTGGATATTTGTTTTGTCTTGCTTAGTTTTTTTTTTTGTTTTTTTTTTTTTTTTTTGCTGTTTCTTTCTTTCTTTCTTTTTTTCTTTCTTTTTTCCTTCCTTTTGTGGTGGGGCAGGACATGTATGTGGTGGCTGCTCTTCAAACAATCAACGCTGCACACTCACTCTGTACTGGACATCATGGGAATACAGAAGAAGTGGCAGAAGAAAATTAGGTAAACATGCAAATCACTTCTTTGGCTATGAGAACCCCCTCATTCCTTATACCTCCTGTGAAAATGATTAATCAGGCTCCCCAGAGCTTATCCTCTGGCATTTCTTCTGCCATGTCATCTGTACTTTCTAAAATTATTATACAACTTTTATGAAGCTAAGTCTACAAGACAGGCTCTAAGGTGTAACTGATGTCTCTTTTGTAAGCCAGAGAAATTTGCACAGCCTGTGTCTCAGAAGGCTAATATTTCAGCTCTTCTTGGGGTGTTATCACCTGCATGTGTCTGACTTCTATAGCACTAGACTGCCAAGATTCCTTGGTCTAACTGCAACAGGGGAAAAGCTATCATCAATTATGGATTGGGAGTAAACAATTAACTTTGCAGGAAGCAATTCAAATGAAAGCCAAATTGCATTTTGGACGTTTTGTGACATCAAAACCTCAGTTTGTCAGGACATACAAAAACACTTCATTTTCCGCAGTGTCTATGGGTGCCATTAAATTCTATCCCTTGGCCTTTCTCTGTGTCTCTGTAAGAATGAAAACACTATCATGGAGGCAAATACCCACTGCCAATAACAAACAATCCTGTTTTCCTCTGTATCTGAGAGTCTCTAGGGGAGAAGCAGAGAAATTTTCGAGCAGAGTTGCCTAAGGTTTCCCTAGCTGGCCCTGACTGCACTGGCCACCTGTTCCCTGTTTAGGGAAACCATCCTTTCCCCTCCCCAACCTTCTGTTCCTTGTCTCAGACTAATGATGATATATGGGGTGCTGTGTTCCTCCTAATTATGAAAATTGCTTTCTATTGGTTCCAAGGTTTTTATTTGATATCTTCTCAGAATCTTGGCTAGCCTCTGTGCCTCCGGGCCCTTAAGTAAAATTAGATCTTACAGCCCCCATATGGGATCTGACACACAGATTTTAACCAGGAGCTCTTATTTAAAAAAAAAAAAAGAAAATCTGGTTCTTTATAAAAAAGATGCTAGTTCTCTACCATACAGTCCACTATACCACCAAGCCTTGGCTTCCATATCTGAAGAAAAGTTCCCAGACCCTGATGCCCAAATACCATCATTGGTAAATACACCATTTCACCTTTTCCCTACAGTTTCCTTCAGTACGTTGCTCCTGCAAAATTGGGTGCCTTACCCAAGTTTGTGGAGTCACCAACATCTCCTCAACTCCACATACAAGAAACTGGAGCATTAATCTTGATGCATTCACTACTCTCATATTTAGTTACCATCAAATCTCCTTCCTCAATATCTTCTAACTCAGTCTACTCCAATCCACCCACAGTCTACTATTTTATTCAAGGATCTCAGATTTCCTATCTTCAGTACTAATGATTGTGTCTGACACACCCTGGAGGCTCAATGCATGTTTGGTGAATAAATTAATGATGTAATTAATAAATAAAATCTGTTCTCTTTTGATTGGCCACAAGGGAATAAGAGAATAGGATACTAGTTTTCAGGTGCCATTGGAAATCACAAGATGGAGGGAAAACTCAGTTGTTTTATTTTACAAGGAAATAGAGTGTTTGTGATTCTAAGGAAAGGAACCTAAGAATGATTATCTTTACATTGGTAATTAAAATGGATTTCCATTTCCTCTGCATATAAAGATGAACTGTTGCTATGGCTCAAACCAAGACATTTCATCACTGGCTTCTCCACAACAACATGTTCTGCAAATTAGAGTCTCTTCCCAGCTATAAAAATGGATATTTTGGCTGCTTCAAACTGCAATTCCATATTCAGAGTTTCTACAAAAATAACTCAACTATTCAGGTACTTTTGCCCTATGGAAAGCAGAGCTTAGGTCAACTTCTTTGCCTTAGCATGTGGCTTGAGAAAGACCACACATGGAGGAAGGGCCACTTTCTCAACTAGCCAAGTGAGTTAATCAACTCTGCTGACATAAGAGTGGCAGATCAAGGCTAGATCACCTAACAACCAGTTCTTCCATATGCTACTGGAATTGACAAGCTTAAACATTTCTTAGCTGCCTGCTGTCTCCACAACAAATTTCCTTAGATACAGTCTATTATTTTCTTCGTCAGTTTTATGGAAGTCTTTAACACCTTAGACCCTTTCAGGGCTCTTCTGGCAGTTTGAACTTTGAAACTTGAAAAAAAAATATCCTCATATTTCAACTCTGCTGCCTGAGATAGTTCCAAGAGACTTGCACATACTTTCAGCAGCAGAAACTATGGGCCCTTGAATTTCAGATTAATAAAAGAAAGATCATTTTGAAAATTAGAGGTACTGGCTGGTGGAATGGGCTTCTTCGGTAAGTAGAGAGCTTTTTGTGCCTAAGGATTTCAAAAAGAGGCTGATAATTACTGCTTAATGTGCCAGGGAGAGGATTCAGCCATGGGAGCAGGAGTGCAGCGTAGATAACAGAAATAGGGAAGGTAGACCATTTAAGTTCATCTCAGAGATTCTATGGTCCTAATATAGTCTACGTAAGTGGTGATAAATTCTATGTGCAGACTTAAATAATTGTCAAAAGGCTATAAAATATCTAGAAATAAGACTTGTAAGGCTGTCTCATTTTATGTAATCCATTATTTTAGATACACAGTTTAGATAAAAATTCCTGATTTTAAATTTAACACATCACTCAAAATTGTGCCAGATACCAGGTCCTTAAAGTATTTATTTGAATAATTTGGCTACTTTTTATTGAATTGTCTAGTATCGTACTGGGTATTCCTACTCTGTCTCTTCCATTTCCCATAGATTATAACCTTCACAAAGGCATTTTTTGCATTATTCATTGCAGTATTTCTAGTATCTAAAGAGTGCTTGGCACATAGTAGGTGTTCCCTGAATATTTTTTGAATTTTAAACATTTTCTTGCCCATAAGATTGGATGAAAAAGACACAGTTATCTACCCATAGCAAATGTTTTCCTTGCATCCTTCTCTACTGTCCCTGCCAACCCCACTCCTACACACAATGGCTCCAAGGACTCAAAGAACCAGACCACTCATTACTTCCTAGAAATACAAGATCAGAGGATAAAAATTAAAATATTAACTATTTATATCTGCATAAAAATTCATAAATGTGTTTTTTTTAATTATGCTTTTCCATTTTTATATTTATTTTTTAAATGAAATTTTATTACACCTATGATACCACAAAAAGGAGAAAAAAGGAGAAGATACTACCTTGGCTACATGTTTATTCAAACTGGACCAACATCTCTATAAACATGGAATCAAAAGGACAAGAATGTTTTCCTTTTTCTTGTGTAGGTAAAACACAAACAACGTGAGTTAGGCCACATCGTCACACAAAGTTCTTAGCACAGAGGAACTAAGCACTCAGGTTCCCTGTATCATGGCGGGGGCCCTTCTTGTATTGCCCCCTACTGTGCAATTGACACACAGACCCTCCTCCCTCGGAAATAAGAATACCACTCTGGGTGTTTGTATGTATGGGATGCTTGCTGCCATATGCCAATCAACAATGAGATTTGTTACATGGGAGGAGGAGGCAGGAGACACAATGACTTTGGCCTGTCAGCAGGTTTATATCATTTATCACATTTCTGCAAGTGACAGTATGCTTGTAAGAGGACCCAAAAGGTAGTTCCACTCGCCAGCACTGGTAATCGCTTAAAAAGTGTCTGTAGAAATCAGCAGGCGCCTTGCATGCCCCCTGGAAAAGACATGGCCAAGTGACTTCAGAGGTTTGTTCAGCACTGCCTTCAGCACAAATACAACGAAAATGATTAAGCCTATTTCCCCTTGACTCCCCTGGCAATTCACTTCTAATCTTGCCACATCGATCACCAGGAAAAGATAATCTACTTCTACAAAACTTTTAGTTAACTTTCTGGGCTATGGTCTGAGATCAGCAAAGCTTCTCTTTAACTGATAAGACAAGCAATTTCATTTTCTTCTCTAGTGAGTTTAAGGTATCAAGTCACTACCTAAAATTCTTCAAAATGGTATCTTCTTGTCTCTTTGCCAAGCTGTGAGACTAACAATACTTTTGACAAGCTGAAAAATTTCTTAGCTGCCTGCTGTCTCTGCAACAAATTTCCTTCATCAACTAATTCACTAATTTGGGCCTTCTTGAGAACTCAGCTAATTTGTAAGAACAGGTGGCTTATTCCATAAGTGTTCAATAAAGATTCACACATGATTACACATACAGCATTGCCTTAAAAACAAATGAAGAAATGTGTGTATTTATGGAGAAGCTAAAGAGACAGACAAGAGATTCTTCAGTAGCTAACTGTGTGCATCTGGTGATCTGGCAAAATTCTTTCCAGAAACTGGTGGGGGAAGGAAGCAGAAGTAGGTAACATAAGGATATAAAGTCCTTGTCACATGGACAATTAACTGTTCTTGGGGAAACTACCAAGAGGTTATAGATATGAAACAAACAAAAAACTACCAATCACAGCTTCACTCTTATTTTTTTCTCTATTCTTATGACCTGGCCTTGAGTTTATTCAGTCATGCAACATTTATTGAGCATTTAATAGCACTTAATATGTGTCAGGCACTGCTTCATTTGCCTAAGTTAACTATCTTTTATTAGAAAAAAGAAAATGATATGTTAAATGGTTAAAAAATAAATTAGATGCTATAATATTAGTAGGATAGGCAGGAAAAAAGATAGTTCATATAGAGAATATAAAGTCAATTATTCCACCATTTGCCTGTACACAAAATATCCAAAAAGAGAGAGAGAGGCAGAAAATAAAATGAATGATAGCAACAATTCTGAATGTTTTTGTCAAATTTAAGGAACTGGCTAATATTGGCTAATTATTTTTCCATGAGGAATATTTAACTTGCATAAGAAAAAAATGCCTAACATCAGAGAAAGCTAGAAGATACAAAGTGATGTTATCAGGATGTAGTTTTCTCAAAAGGGCAATAGTTTTTGATAAGAGGATTGCTATAAGAGAATATAGAAAAATTAACCCTTTTTGCTTAATAGAGTATTAACAATTTCTTGATTTTCTAAATTTAGAATTAAAGATTTATGTTGCATAAATTGCTACCTTACAAGCCATTGGAACCCAGTGGTAGAAAGTACAATGTGTACCACAATAATTTTGAGTTAACACATACAAACAAGGCTGATAATAAATTCAATCACTCTTTATATATGACAAGCAAAGAACACCAACTCGACTCAACTCAGGCACAGTGAACCTTTCTTTCCCATTCGTAATCCTAGTTATCCTTCAATTATTTGATCCAGGAAAAAAAGTTTGTATTTATAATACAAGATAGTAAATAATTCTGGTGCTCAGAAGGTTTAAAATGGAGGTTAATAGAGGTGAAGAATTCAACACAGTTCCATAACAAAACATGCTTTTTAGAAGAAAGAGGATCTATTGTCTACAATCTATGATAAAATCATGGCTGTGAAAATATTTCAACCAGCACAAGGATTACTGCCCCTTATAAGTGTGAAAGCTGCCTCTTTAAAAAAGTAAATGGATACAGAGGTCGCTCACATTTTTTGGTCCAAGAGTTTCAGAAGGGCTCAGTCATTTGTTCACTGTTTCATCAATTCATTCATTTGTTCTAAGAACATCTACTGAGCATCTAACACAATCTAGGTATCATGATAAGCCCAAGGACTATGAAGGCAGATAGAACATTACCATTAATGACTGCAATAAAGTTCAGTACATGTTAAGAGAGGCATATGTAAACTGCAGAAAGGATTTTCCCATTAGAAGTGATGATAGATATAAGGTTTAAGAATAAATTACAGATAGAAGAAGAAAGAGGATGAGACATAGAAAATTATTCCATGGCAAAGGGAAGGCACAGGGTGGTAAAACACACACACACACACACACACACACACACACACACACACACACACAATGCACTTGTGAAAATAAAGGTTGTGTGGTACAGCTGTGGAGATGGGAGGAGCCATGGAGGCAGGAGATAAGTTCAGGACAATTTCAAGAGAATCTCAATATGCTAAGTTAAGGCCGAGAAACAGTGAGGGGCCATTGGGAGATTTTAATCAAGAGCATGACATTGCAATTGAATTTTGCAGGGAGCCATACCAGAAGAGGGGATAATAGTTCAGAACATCTTTGTAATTCACTGAAGAAATGACAATTAAAAGGCATTATGAATGGGAAGATGTACACAGATAGGAGATAGAATCGATAATATTTAGTGTAAAATTGAATGCAAAAGATACTTGAATAACTGAGATTCTAGCCTTAGGCCTTGATAGAAAACTTATCCATTACCAACATTAGGAAAATAAGCCAATGAGTAATTTTGAGAGAAGAAAAGATGGGCTAATTTTGGATAGTTTAAGTTTAGTTGTCTAAAAGGGTACTGAAGTAGAGACATCTAGAAGAGCACTGATATTTAAGTCTGGATCTCAGTAGGCATGGGCTGGGAATATGAACAGAGAAGTGGCACCTAAACACATGGGCCTGTATGAAATTACTGAGAGATTAGGTGTAGAATAGAATTAGGAGAGAACCAAGAAAAAAGTCCTGGAGAGAAAAATATTTCTGGGTGAAAAAGGACATCCAAGAAAGGAATGAAGAAAGAACAGCCAGAGTGGTGTCCCACAAGGCAAGAGAAGAGAACACTTTGACAAGGAGCTATGTCAAATGCTCTAGAAAAATAAGTAAAAACAAACAAACAAAAGCACCCGTATGCATTAGCAACATAGGATATCATTGGCCGGTTTATTCATGTGATAGTATAAAGAATCAACTGTTTGAGTTAGAAGTAAGTGAAAATTTAGAGAGAAAGACATTGAAGGTACATACATCTTTTAAGTAGCTTGCTATGAAGTATGAAAGAGTTTTATCATAGTAAATAGAGGAAGATATAAGATTGAAAAAATGTTTAAAAAGCAAAGATGAATTGAATTAAGCAACTGCACCTTTGGCATGGAGTACAGAGAAATAATTGAAGACATGAGAGAAAGAAAGGGAAGAGGAGAGGGAGGGAGATAGGGAAGAAGAGAGGGAAGGAAGAAAAATAAGCGTCTTTGGTCTGAGGGCAGAAGATTCAAATCACAGGTGAAGAATTGCCCATTACCATACATACATTTTTAATAACATTCCATAAAGGTTGATATTTTATAAAGATATTCCATGAAGGCTTGAATGTCTTACTGATTTAAGATGGACATTATTAGCTCAACAAACATGAGTGCACACTATTCAGAAATAGCTGGATTAACTTTCTAAATTAGATCCATTATTTCCATAGTTCAGAGCATAGCTCTGCCCTTCTTTAGCTTTCCTGCTTCATTACAGAAAATGGATTAGCTTCGCACCTAGCCTCAGATGGAAAATGATCAGTGATTTAGACTGCCCTGACATGGATGAGATGCCACGTCATTTGATTTTTGAAGAGAAAAATAGATGGCAGAAACTGATTTCTTTAATTTTATGAACATTAAATCCAAGAACATAGTATTTTCATGGTTTAAAAAAATATCTGATGCTAATGGCACAAGTGATAAAATATGGGTCTAATCAAAGTGACTCAGTATTGAACAGTAAGCCCTGCAGCACCCAATTACTCAGTGCTGTTTCTAGTGAGAAATATGATATTTGGAGGTATAAACTAACCTGCCACCACACAAAATATACATGGTGAGAATAAGCAGGAAGAAATTCCCTAAATTCTGTCCTACAAGATCTTAATTGTAGTTATATTAGGAGAGTTAGTTATTTGGGGGTGTTATTTTCAAGCAATCAGATTTTCACATTCAGACAACACTTCTACTAAAGTTGACTTGCTAATAAAGTTGCATTTGCAACCAGCATTAACATGATTTTATTTTGAACATGTCACTTTGATTTGCCTAGGCATCTTGTTTTGATTTGCCTGGGCCAATTTTGCAATAGGACAAACAAAGAATTTTCTTGAGTTCTCTCAGCTCAGACAAGGTTAATATGGCAGCCCCTGTATTTAGTTAAATGAGTGACCTGCCATGCCTCTATTAATTCATTTTTGCCAAGCTAAAATCCATTTCAGACTGGAATGTTTTCTCCTCCTTGAATTTACTGAATGTATTTTGTACCAATACAACAAAATATGTCTTGGAAAGAAAACGTAATTAGAAAATGGAGAAACCAGCAGGGTTTTTTGTTTTGTTTTGTTTTCATTGCTTTTCCTTCAAACAAGTGTATGTTTGAGCAGCAAAGACAGCAGTATATGGCCCTTCATTCATTTCCCTAGAGAATAGTTGATCAACAGCTGAAAAAGGAGTTATGTAATTCCACAAAATGCATATCAGATCCTTTGACAAGCGGTACTCATTAAGGTCTCTTCTGTACGCCATTCGGTATGCCTGGGATGCTTCCACAGACAAGCCATCCCCTGGGGCAGTCTAACCACATTTATTCTCCTCAGTTTTCCTCTAGGTTTCTAACTACAAAAGGGGAAAAAAAAAAAAAGGAACAAAATCCATTTGGAAAATGAATTTTGTATAATGGGTTCCAGGAAATGTCTAGTGCTGACATGAATGCAACTAGCATTTCCACTTACACCCAGGATGACTTTGCTTTGATACATGAGCAGAATCACGCTTGGCAAACCTGGGATTTGAGGCCACAGCTCATTAATGCACCTGGACACGAAGTACTGTACTGCATGTCTGTGTTTCTACCGTGCCTTTCAATGCCTCCTCTCTTATAAGTAGAACCTGTCTGCTGTTGTTTGGTTGGGTAAAACAGCCCATGTATGTGGAGAATGGTTGCGTGTGTTGAAGTTGATGTTAATCCATGCATTGGTTTAATGTAGTCAGGCTCCTGTAGAGATTCCAAATTACAATTGGACTACACAGGGTTTATGGACAACTTTCATGCTGGGAGAGAGATGGTCTGCAAAGAGTGCCAGGAAAAAAGTGCACACATGACATGGAAGCGGGCTTGGGAACAAATCTTCTTGAACATTTCTGTAGATAGGCTTTGGTGCGTTATAGCAATGTGAAATGCTTAATATGCAGGTCAGTTCAATTACTGGAAGAGATGTGCAGGTGTCCAGGAAACAGCACCAGGCTGCAGTTGGAAGGGCAGGGTTCTAATCATGCCTTTGCTGTGTGCTTGTGGTCTGTTCTTGGACAAGCCTCTAGGCCTCTCCAAGCTTTACAAATAAGGTGTAATAGTACCTGCTTCAAAGGGTGGCTCACAAGATGGAATGACGTAGTGGACAAGGAACTGGCTAATGCCCCCAGGGAGTTAGCCAGGCATTCTGCTAGGCACTGGGAATACGAAAGAATAAGATATGATTCCCATCTCGAGTTTAAAGTGTTCTTCTTTCCATTAATTTTTAAAGCCTCTTCTCCCATATCACAAGAAATCAACATAGCAATAATCTAATAATCTTATTTTTAACATACAGATGTAACTACTGAAGCACAGAGATAAATAATTATTTGCTCAGGGCAAATATATATGCATTAGAGAGCCTATGGTCCTGACACTAAATTGACAATTCCAAGTTTGGGAATTTAGGAAGGCAAGTCCTCCCTTATCACATTCCACAAAATGATTACACATTTCCACACTCACTCTGGACAGGCTGAAGAATTTTCAAGGTAAATAACTGAAATGCACTGTAGGTTCTTGGGAACCACAATATAAGGACTCACAAGAGATATCTGTTTCTCATAAGTACCATTTGATTCGAGCTGTTCAAAGGATATCTCCAAAATACCAAGGGAATTAAAACTACAATATTATTAACTACCTTCACATTTGGATATTATTGCATCTGGTGAAGTGGCTGCATCGTGGTGCAGCTTTACAATGTTTTATTGTATAAAAGGAAAGAAAATATGGCACTTTATAACATTGTTTTGTTAGTTTTAGTACATCATTTAGAAACAGTCTTTCATGTTGCTTGAGTTTTTCCAGTAAAATGTCACAAGTAAATAATTGGTACTCCTTCCTGTTTCTTTGATTATTGTTCTCTTGTTGGTACCTTACTTTGTCAGTTATATCAAAAGTAAGGGTGTTATCGCTCTCATGAATATGCATAATTTCAGAGCCTATACCAGCTTGCATAGTATATTAAACCTGGTATTGAAATTCTGATCAGATGTTTATAATACTGTGCAACATCAAAACCAAGAATAAGAGGGTCTCGCAGCTTTAAAAAACATACTGAATTTGATCCAGGCATTTCTTGTAAAAACAGTACAAAAATACTCCTTGGCTTTCTACTTATAGAACAGGAAAATATTAATTGTTTTTCTCTCGCTCTTCCTTTCTTAGCTTCCTCCTTCATTCCCTGTCCTCTTTTTTCTTTCATTCCTTTCCTTCGTCAACAACTATTTATTAAGGTTAGGATGGCCAACTGTTCGAAATTCACTGGGACAGAGTGAATCACGAAGATGTGGAATTTTCAATGGTAAAATGGGGAAATTTCCAAATGAACCAGGAGGAATTGGCTATAATAATTGAGAACCTATTTTGGGCCAGGTATTATTTCAGGTGCTGAGCATTCAGCAATGAATAAAGCAAACCTCCTCTCATGTAGTATAGTTTCCAGTGAAAAGAGACAGGAGGCAGAAAATAAACTCTCACAATGTAAATGCTAGAAAGAATTATACCGGGCAAGCGAGAGTGATGAGTAAGGGCAGGGGACTTTATTTTATTTGGGGTGGTTCCACAAAGCCTTTTTGGTTAGGTGGCATTTGAGCAGGATGTGGAGAAATTAATGGGGTGAGACACAGGGTAGCACAGGGAAGAGGATGAGAGTCATTGGAAGGGCCTTGGGCAGGGCTGTGTTGGGGGTCTGGAGGAATAAGAAGGCAGTGTGCCTGGAGCAGAGGGAGGTGAAGATGCTGGAGGTAAGAGATGGGGAACCTGCAGGGCCATTGTAACGAGTGTGAGCTTTTATTCCAGCCATTGGATGGTTACTTACATTTGGAAGGAAGATTTTGATTGCAATGTAGATAATAAACTCTAGAGAGGGAGAGTAGAAGCAGAGAGACTAGTTTGGAGGTTCTTGCCATAGTCCATCTATTATTGGGATGTTTTAACATAAATTACTCTTTACTTGCTAGTTGTTCAGTCCCTTTTAAAGCTACTATATATATTAGCCCATACATGACATATTATCACTGTCTTAGGATGGAATCTGGGAAATACTTGCTGGTTGATGTCCGTGTGTGCTCCAGGGATCCACAGGGCACCTGCCATTCACTGTTACCTAATCTTTACTAGCCAAACACGTCCCTTTTTCTTTAAAAACAGAATCTTAGTTAATCAAAGATAAATATGTAATTCACCTGATTCAGTTCTAAGTGATACCAAAATATCAACCTATCACTTGAAACAATAACAAATAAAAATACAACACTGCTCACAATAAAAAAATCTGAACAAAGGCTTTTTACTAATCCTAAATAGAGATAATAATTTTGAATTATATGAATGTGCTTTATTCTCCTGAATTTATTTGTGCTCACTCCCATATTGTTCCAGGGGCATCTGTTTGCCCAGGGAGGATTAGCAGTGCAGGGCAGGGGTGCAGAGGCAGAGGGAGAGCTGATAAACATCTTTGGATATCCACAGCTTTGGCACTGAAAACAGGAAAATAGTTTTGAACAACTGTTTTTGTTAGAAATGAAACTGATTTTGTTAGAAATGAGGGTAACGTTAATTAGCCTTAATCAACACATCAAGAACCAGGCCTGAAGCACAAATCTGGCATATCTGTGCTTTTTCTATAATGTAGGAAGGACACCTTTTCTTCCATGTCTGCCGAGCTGGGTGCTTAGTGCCCCAGGAAGGAGACAACTTCGAGGAAGCCCATTCAAGAGAGGAAGAGAAAATGGAAGGGCCTGCTATTTTCCAGAGGAAGTTTCCTGTGGGGAGAAAAGAAGACATGGAATTTTCCTAAGGGAAAGAGAAGACACATCCTAATGCCTCCTGCAGGAGGAGGACAATTGTGCTCTGGGAGGAGACCACAGTGGTATCTCCACCAAAGTAAAATGGACTGAGGTTAGCTCTCCAAAATCTCCAACTCCTGTGTGGTGTAGAAGGTATCCAGAAGCTTCCTCTGCATTCTAGAAGTCAATAGAAGGATAGCGTGTCTGGTGAGCTTTAAAGTGGTGTGTCCTCAGTTGTTGTCAGCATAGCCGGCCCCCTTAATGCTGACCCAATGGGAGTCCAGCAAGAAGCACAGGTATATGAGATCAGAGGGGCCCCTCCACTTGGACACCAGGACTGAGAGACATCCTCCCATCCTTGTACCCAGCAATCATCTTTGAAACAGAAAGCAGAAGGGGAAGAATTCTAAAAGGACAAGTATTTTCCTGCAGGGGACCATTTTAAGTGGAAACAAAAATAAGAAATAGAACTAACAAGTTGAACTTTTTCTGTTGCCTAGGAGGCAAGTAGAAGTTCATCAAAATTAGATCAGTTTCAGAATAATGAAAATGCTGCATTGACCTTGCATATTTGAGCCTGGTATGTTGTCTTTTGATATCACCACTTTGGCATCACCAGTGAATCCACCACTAATTTAGCATTTAATCCTGAGCCTGGCCTGGCTGTGAAGGTTGCAGTCATTTGCTGTGAGGTTCTTTTAAATTAAGTTCTCTTCAAGGGTGAATTTAGCTTATGTGGCACCTATAGCCTATATTATTGAAGGAAGTGAGGATCTTTAAGAAAAAATAAAATTACAAATAAACAGTACATTTAAAAGTAAATATTTAGAATGAAAAAACAGATCACAACGAATTGCTGGAGACTTGGTAATTCAGTTTCTTTTCTTCTATAATCTCTTTACCTCCCACTGGGTCCTTGCAAGTAAGAGGCACTGACGCAAGCTTCACCCGCTTTGTGTTATATCTCAGGTACTCCGTTTATTCCAATAGATCGTCCTGTTTCCCAAAAGAACCAGTGCTGCACAATGGAGTCTATGGTCTAACTAGAACACAGCCTACTGCCTTGGCGTGTTGTCTGTTGGAGAAAGGGGGATGTGGTCAAGGTCATTATAGGCTCACTCTCATACTTCTTGGCTACTTCTTGGCATCCCTTTCCCCTCCCTGGACTTGGGATGCTTAATGGATCCTTCCTGTACATAATATCTAATCTCTACTGCTGAAGGTATTAGGAACATTGACTGCCTGCTAGCCAAAGTATCTTTAGAGGGGCAGAGGGAGAAAGAAACTTCATTGAGTACTCTCATATATGCTAGGCTAGTAACTGTTCTATGGGCTTTACTTGATTTTTCTATGGAGAAAGACTTTTTGCTTCATATATTTTAATAATAAAATCAAACAAAACATATATCGAATAGCTAAACCACACAGTTTTCTCTGCTGGGTAAATTAAGACAATATATATGAAGTACTTCGTAACCGTACCCTGCTAAATAAATATAAAATAACTTTATTACTGTTATTGTTGTCATTATTTCTACTGTTTGGGAGCATGAGAGTTATACTGATTTCTAAATACCCGACTTTGCCATCAGGGTGCAGCTGATTTGAAATTCCAAGTATTATCTTCCTCTGAGGAACACTGGAGAAAATTGTATGGGTGAAAAGAGCAACATTTTAAAGAAACTGTCAGAAGCAATCAGCATGACTTCCTGGGAAACCTCCCGATTCTCCAGATAGAAGACATAGCACCTGCCTCTCCCAGTCTGTCTCTTTGTTAGCACTTGGACAGTGATACAGATTTCGAAATAGATGCAACACAGATTTAATTTCATCTCTGGCTCAAGGCCTAACGTCCCTTTCTCCCCTTCCCCGGGTTTCTGTCTGCCTGGTTTAGTGATAGGGTTGCCAAACAAGATTGAAAACTGATTGATTTCCCATTCTGATACAGCTATAGTGCTGGTTGTATTATTCTTTAGTGGCGTTAGCTAAATATTTAATGGAATCTTAAGCGAAAAAGTCTGTCTGTATAATGTAAACATATTGTTAGGTTGCCTGAAAGGGTCACATCTCAATTAAACTGAATGATAGGAGTGTGGCTAGTACCTTCTCGGGATTCCAGAAAGAGATCATCAGCCAAAGCCCCACATAGCAGTGCGGCTCCTATACCTTCTATGTGCGGCCCAAATGTATGAATATTTGTGATGAGAAAGCTGGTCTGATATCACATGAGGGCTTGGTCTCTTCATCTGCCTATCTGATGAACAGTTTGGATTTTTCACAAATTCTAACTTGAGAATTGTCTCTCTGACCTTTATTGTACAAATATTGATACAGTCTATAATCTCCAACAGATCTGGATCATCTATTAAACAAATGTTTTCAAACATTATCATAGTCATATGTTTACTTTCACAAGGCACAATGAAAGACAATGGGTAGATGTTGCAGTCAAGCACATTTTGCCTCAAATAGTAAAAATAATTTAAATGACTCTCCACGTAGGCAGGCCAACTCAGGAGGTGGCTCTGGGTGTTTTTAAATAAAGTGAGGTGTCTACCCACCAGAGACAGTAGCTCTCGAGTGGGTGACAGTAGCTATCAAGTGGGTGTTGATGATGTAGAGAGACAGTGTGCCTCGTTCCCACCATGACATCCTGCATTTGTTCCCACTATATCGTTCCCATTGCCACTATGCCCGTTCAAAACCTGCTTGTAATTTTCCTGAACTACATAAACATTGTCTTTGCTTATGTCCTTGTCTATGATCTCAGTTTCTTACATCCTATCCTTCACTATGACATTTAGTGATCTTCTCCCCCACTTTTTAAATAGTTTATTGTGATAAAACTCACATACCATACAATTCACTCATTTAAAGTGAGTTCAGTGCATTTGGTTATATTCACTGCATAGTGCATTTATCACCACAATCTATGTTTAGAACGTTTTCATCAGCCCAAAGAGAAACATCCCATTAGTGGTCATTTCTTATTCCGGCTCCTACTTGCCCCAGTCCCGGGAAACAACTAAGTTTCTATCTCCATAGATGTGTCTCTTCTGGACATTTCATAAAATGGAATTATATTATATTTGGTCTATTGTGATGGGCTTGCTTCACTTAGAATGTTTCCAAGATTCAGCTATGTTGTACCATGTATCTGTACTTTTTATTGCTGAATAGTATGATATTGTATGGGTAGGGTATATTTTTAATCCATTAATCAGTTGACAGACATGTAGGTATCTTCCACTCTTTGATTATGAAAATAATGCTGCTTTGAAAATGCATGTATAAGTTTTTGTGTGGATGTGATTTTATTTTTCTCAGAGTGAAATTACTAAATCATATGTGGCCTCTACGTTTAACGTTTTAAGGAACTGCTAGACTATGTTTCAAAACAGCTGTGCCATTTTGATTCCCTATCAGTAATGTATGAGGATTCCGGTTTATTCATCTTTGCCAATAATTTTTATTATCTATCATTTTGACAGTAGCCGTCAAGTGGGTTTGAGGTGGTATCTCACTGTGGTTTGATTTGTACTTTTCAGATTTCTAATGGTGTTGACCATCATTTCATGTATTTATTGGCCATTTGTATATCTTCTTTGGGAAAATGTCTACTGAAATCATTAGGCAAATTTTTAAATTACACTGTAATAATTCTTTATATATTCTAGATATAGTCCTTTATGTGATACATAATTTACAAATATTTTCTCTCATTCTGTGAGTTGATTTTTCATTATCTTTTTAAACATTCACAACTAAACTATTACTGACTATAGTACCCGATTGGGCTATTGAACACCATATCTTATTCATTCTTTCTATTTTTTTGTACCCGTTAACCATCCCCACTCCCCTGCATCCCTCCCACTATCCTTCCCAGCTCTGGTAACCATCCTTCTACTCTCTATCTCCATGAATCCTATTCCTTTGGTTTCTAGATCCCACAGATAGGTGGGAGAACAGGCAATGTTTGTCTTTCTGTGCTTGGCTTATTTTACCTAGCATAATGACCTCCAGTTCCATCCATGTTGTTGCAAATGGCAGGATCTCATATTTTTTTTAATGGCTGAACAGGACTCCACTGTGTATAAGTACCACATTTTCTTTATCCATGTTTCTGTTGATGGACACTTAGATTGCTTCCAAGTTTTGGCTTCCAAATTTTGGCTTTCAAAGTTTTATAGCAACAAACATGGGAGTACAGATATCTCTTAGATATGCTGATTTCTTTTGGGTACATAACAGCAGTGGGATTTCTGGATCATACTGTAGCTCTATATTTAGTTTTTTGAGGAACATTTAAACTGTTCTCCACAGTGACTGTACTAATTTACATTCCCACCAACCGTATGTGAGGATTTCGTTTCTTCCACATCTTCACCAGCATTTGCAATTGTCTGTCTTTTGGATACAAGCCATTTTAACTGGGGTGAGATGATATAGTAGTTTTGATTTGCACTTTTCTGATGATCTGTGATGTTGAGCACTATTTCATATGCCTGTTCACTGTTTGTAAGTCTTCTTTTGAGAAATGCTGATTCAAATATTTTGCCCATTTTTTAATTGGATGATTAGATTTTTTCCTATGGAGTTGTTTGAGCTCCTTATATATTCTGGTTATTAATCTCTTGTCAGATGGGTAGTTTGCAAGTATTTTCTCCCATTCTGTGGGTTATCTCTCCACTTCATTGTTTCTTTTGCTGTGCAGAGCTTTTCAACTTGATGTGATCCCATTTGTCCAGTTTTGCTTTGGCTGCCTCTACTTTTGGGGTATCTCAATAAAATTTTGCCCAAACCAATGTCCTGAAGGCTTTCTCCAATGTTTTCTTGTAGTAGTTTTACAGTTTGAGGTCTTAGACTTAAGTCTTTAATCCATTTTCATTTGGTTTTTGTATATGGTGAGAGATAGGGTATTTAGTTTTATTCTTTTGCGTATGAATATCCAGTTTTCCCAGCACCATTTACTGAAGAGATGGTCTTTTCCCCAGTGCATGATATTGGTTTCTTTGTCAAAAATGAGTTCACTGTAGGTGTGTTGATTTGTTTCTGGGTTCTCTATTCTTTATTGGAGCTCCATTGTATGCCACTTCCTTCTTTTCTCTTGCTGCTTTTAGGATCCTTTCGCTATCCTTGACCTTTGGGATTTTCATTATTAAACATCTTGAGACATTATAAAATGTGTCACAGTTGCTGTGATCTCCCTCTCACCAGCACACAGTAGCACTCTCAACCATGCTGCCACTGCAGGGGGATGGGAGAGAGGTGGCATCAGCAATTGAAGACTGTTTTTCCTACATCTTCAGGACCTCTTTCATTGATATTAAGTTAAAACCGGGTACTGTGTACTGTGAATGCTCACCTGTGTTTTGGTTCTTATGAAGGTGCCTTATTATGTGTACATAGTTGTTAAATTAATGTCCTTGAGTGGGGGATCATCAGGGGAGATTTCTATTCCGCCTTCTTGCTCAACCTCAAGTGCTGATTTTTCATTTTCTTGATGGCATACTTTGAAGGACATTTTTAATTTTGATAAAGTCTAACGTATCTATGGTTCTTTATTGTTGTTGCTTATGCTTCTGGTGTCAAACGTAAAAAGTCATCGCCTAATCCATGATCATGAAAATTTATTCTTCTGGTTTCCTGTAAGAGTTGTTTATCCTCCATTTAAGTCTATAATTCACTGTGCTAATTTTGGAGGGTTGTGTGAGGTATGGGTTCAACTTCATTCTTTTGTATCTGCATGTGCAGTTGTCCTAATATCATTTGGTGAAAGGGCGATTAGTCGTACACATAAGTCTAAAGGTTCATTGCACTTTACATTCAAAATTGTTCAGTAGCTTACAGTCATCTATGGCAGTGGTTTCTAGATTTTGCCTTCTTGAACCAGCAAAGTAAAATTAACAATTTTGGAAGACTTACCTAGAGTTACAAACTTTTTATTACTCCAAGAAAGGAAAAGAAAAAAGAAATACCTTCTATGCATTCTCTCCATTATTTAATAAGTTATTTTTCATATATAGTCACACACCAGAAGGAAAACAATCTTAGAAGTCAAGTATTTAAGTAATTTTAGCTTTACTGAAAACTCAGCACATTGCCCCCTCTTTTTTTTTTTAATTTATTATTAAATAGTTGTGTATTTATAGGAAGTTGAAAATACAGTACAGAATGGTCCCATGTAGTCTTTACCCAATTTTCCCCAAGACTTATACCTGTATAACTGTAGTAAAATATCAAAGTCAGAACCTTGGCATAGATAAATGTATCTATAACATTCTATGACATTTTATTTTACTTTATTTTCAACTTTTAGGTTCAGGGGTATGTGTGCAGGCTTGTTACATGGGTAAATTGCAGCACTGAAGTTTGGTGCACAAATAATAGTGTCACTCTGGCAGTGAGCACGGTAACCAGTAGGTAGCTTTCCAGCCCTCACTCCCCTCCTACCCTCCCCACTCTGGTAGTCCCCAGTGCCCAGTCTCTATTGTTCTCATCTTTATGTTCATGTGCACTCAATGTTTAGCTCCCATGTATAAGTGAGAACATGTGACATTTGGTTTTCTGTTCCTGAGTTAAATCGATTAGGATTATGGCCTCTAGCTGTATCCATGTTGCTGCAAAGGGCACGATTTCATTATTTTTTATGGCTGTTTAGTATTCCATGGTGTATATGTACATTTTCTTCATCCAGCCCACTGTTGATAGGCATCTAGGTTAATTCCCTGTTTTGCTATTGTGAATAGTGCTGTGATGAACAGGTGCCATTTGGTAGAGCAATTTATTTTCCTTTGGGTATGTACCCAGTAATAGGGTTGCTGGGTTGAAAGGTAATTCTGTTTTAAATTCTTTCAGAAATCTCCCAAACTGCTTTCCACAGTGGCTGAATTAATTTACATTCCTTCTAACAGTGTATAAGTGTTCCCTTTTCTCCACAACCTCTCCAATGTTGGTTACTTTTTGTCTTTTTAATAATAACCATTCTGACTGTTGTGAGATGGCGTCTCATTGTAGTTTTGTTTTTGGAGAAATGTTTATTACAGTTTGTTATCTGTGAAACACCATGGCTCCGTCTTACTAACAAATTTCATCTTTTGTTATCTTTCTCTACGTAACTTTATGATGCAGCCACACTGAAAATGTATTATTTATTTTCTTTTGTTCTGCTTTTGGCTGGAATGACTCCACCCACTCTCGTTGTGCACATGGGAGAAATATACATATAAAGTCTAATACAATACAAACGTTATATTATGGGTGCAAAGGCTATTCATAGGAGTGGAAGGGTTAGTTTCCAGCCCATCTAATCTACTTTTTTCTGGGGAAAGAGTTAAAATAACTAATGTGGAAACCTAAGATAAATCTCGACATCACTATTTATAAACTATGGACAATACAATCTTTCTTTAGACTCAGACTTATCAACTGAAAATTGGAGCATTTGCCCCATAAAGCTACCATGGGGATTAAGCAATAAGACATATAAATTCCCCACTGCAGAGGTTAGACGCATAGTAGGTAATCAGTAAATGTTATTGGGCTCCTCTCAGATCTTTACCTGTGATTCGAAATTCTGATTGAAGATTAGTTTTGCCTGGGGACTTTGGAGAAGCCCATGTTCCAATTTCCCATTGTTGAGTTAATCCTAAAATGGAAATTCAAGGGACCCAGCATAGCCAAAAGCAAGCCTACGAAAGGATAAAAAAGTTGAAGGTTTCACACCGTCTGATCTTAAAATTTGCTACAAAATTATGGTAATCAAAACTGCATGCACTGGAAGAAGGAAATACATGAAGATCAATGGAATAAGTTTAAGAGTCCAAAAATAAGCATATACATCTATGATCAATTAATTTTTGACAAGAGTGCCAAGACAATTCAATGATGGGGGTGAGTGGGGTAATTTTTTCAACATCTGGTTCTGAGAAAACTGTGTATTCACATGCAAAAAAGTGAAGTTGGACACCTTCCTCACACCATTCACAAAATTCAACCCAAAATAGATAATAGACCGAAGCATAAGAGCTAAAACTCTACTACTCTCAAAAGAAAATGTAGGGGTCAATACTCCTTACTTTGGATTAACCAAAGCCTTCTTAAATTTGACACTAAAAGCATAAGTGACAAAAGAAAAAACAGATAAACTGAATTTATCAAAATTAAAAATAGTTGTGTTCAAAGGACACTGGCAAGAAAGTGAAAAGTTAGTCCACAGAGAGAGAAAATATTTGCACTCATACATATAATTAAGGATGTGTATATAGAATATATAAAGAATTTTTAAAGCTCTATAAGATAAATAACTCAAAAATGGTCAAAGGATTTGAAAAGACATTTCTCTAAAGAAAATATATAGTAAAAAAGTACAGGAAAAGATGCTTAACATCATTAAATGCAACCAAAACCATAATGAGATACGTCATGCCCATGATCATGGCTACTATCTGAATGATAGATAATAACAAGCGTTGAGGAAGATATAGAGAAATCAGAACCCTTATAAACTGTTGGCAGAAATGTAAAATGGTACACCTGCTCTAAAAAATAGTCTTGTAGTTCCTGAAAATGTGGAACATAGAGTTAGTATAAGAACCAGCAATTTCACTAGTAGGCAGATATTTTTCCAAAAATAAAAATAAAAACTTATGGTCACACCAAAGCTTGTAATGAATGGTGATAACAGCATTATTCATAATGTCCAAAAAGTGACCAGCCAAATGTCCATTAACTGATAAATTAATTAATAAAATGTATGTGTGTATGTCCATAGAATAAAATATTATTCAGCCATGAAAATCGTGAAGTACAGATACATACTATAGCATGGATGAAACTGGGAAATATTACGCTTAGTGAAGAGGGCCAGTCACAAAAGGCCACATATTCTATGATTCCATGTGTATGGAATATCTAGAATAGGCAGATTTATAGAGACAGTAGATTAGTGTTTGCTTACAGCTGGGGTTATTGGGAGGACTGGGGAATAGACTGCTAATGGGTATAGTTTCATCTTGAAGTAATAAACGTTCTAAAATTGGTTGCGGTGATGGCTGCACAACTCTGAATATACTTGAAAACATGGAATCATATTCTTTAAATGGGCGAATTGTATGGTATGTTAATATCATAATAAATTTGTTTATAAAAAATTATGTCCTAACCCCAGAGTTTCTCATTTAATTTTCCTGATATTCAGAATGCCTCTAAAAATATAGAAGCCTGGCAATTCCACTGTGCTCTTTATCTAGTTCTTCAAATTTTCCTAAGCCAGCTACTTTACTCCTCCCTCCTTTATACCTGATATTTTTTCACTATTTCTTCAGCCTATCGATAGCCTAATCTGCTCTCCCCACCTTATCCTCAAATCAGAATATCTCCTGGCTCTTCTGAACTGATCAATGGCTCACACCTTCTTCGGATCTCAAATCTCACCTTTAGGAGAACATTAATGACCAGCATCACTTTGTTTTGATCAGTCAGCATTTCCTGGGCCATTCACATTGAGTTGTTCTCATGCATTCATTGGAATCATCTACTTACATTTAAAAGTAGAATGAATTCTTTGAGGGAAGGATTTGCCCACCCTCCCCCTGTCCCATCATTTTGTATCTGATTTAATGACATTAACTCCAGAGAAATTAGAATTCAATTCCAATTATCTATCTACTTTGCATTTGTTGACATTTTATTCTTTCATTATTTTAAGTAATTTATTGTGTATTTATCTGTCTGATTAGATTGTAATCTTCCTGAAGTAACTTCTTTCTATGTGAATTTTTGATGCCTGTTAACAATAAAATGCATACTTAATCTAATAAGCTGACATTTCGAGCACCTTCCTGCCTTCTATCCATGTATTATTCAAGGAAGTTTTTACTTTTAAGGGCATTAAGGCTATTTTATAAATGACAATAATCAACTGGTCTGTTTCCATTTTACAGAAGTAAAAGGGATTTAACCTGCCAAGGAAGCTATTTATGAACCTTGGGCAAATTGGTTAACTGTTTTGAACCTCGGTTACTAACTGTAAATGACCTATTACCTACCATGTATGTTTTTCTTGAATATTAAAAAAGTTAATGCTTGCTTAATATTTAGTAAGTCTTGTATGTACTATCTGCTCAGGAAATATGAGTTACTTTTTATCATTATAGTTATTAGAAATGTTTCTAGTCTGGAATTGGTGTTTACCAGCCCAGGGATTGTAACGCATTTGTGCTTCAGTGCATTGAAGCAGCTCTTCATTGACCTGTTTAAGTTAATAGAGTTTCTCAGATAGTTAACTTTCTTCTGATACGTATAAATGGTAGGAAACTATATATAACAAATCTTCAAAAATACTAGTTTTTATCCCCCTGCCCCCCACACACATCAAGTCACACGTCCAAAGGAGGTGATTTTATTAACCAAGTGAACCTCCTGACTCCAGCCTTCAGGGAAAGAAGAGCCTCTGTCCCAGAGCACACTTTCTCTGTCAAGAAATAACATGCCTCACATGAAGTGCCCTCATTAGTTATTTCATCAATTTTCAGGTTGAAGATTTTTTTTTTTCTGAAGCAAGTAAAACTGACTGAATTTGTTTCCCCCCCTCCCCATAGCAAAAGTTTTTAGGTAAGATGTATATCTGGATCTCTAATTACGTATCTTAACTATAACCTGAGAGCCTTAAAATTCACAGACGCAATTTATCTGTCAAATATGGAGACAGTTGGCAAATGCAGGCCATAAAGGTGTAGATTTAGTACCCAGCTACATGAATTGTTGCTGTTTTCTTATGTTTATTACTTCATGGTTAATCAAGGAGATAACTCCCAGGAGTCCTGTATCTTTCTATGTTCTACATGATGAAGGGGGAAGGAGAAATGAATATTCTCTTTGTAATATATTTTCAATTGGAATAAGAAATTTGCTTCACAAATACTTGAAAGAAGAACATTAAATGTTTTAATCAATTTCTGAAATCTTTTAAAAAGCCAACAAATCAGAACATTGCATTATTATTACTTTGTGTATATAGTGCTTTTGGTACAGTAATTTCTCAGTAATTAAATGAATATGTGAGTATAATTAGACAGAAACAGCACTGCTCAACCATCATCAAAACCATATTTCTACATTGCTTGGCATTTTACCACCAAGAGCAATTACACTGAAATAATTTTGTAAGATGGAAACTCAACTTATTGAGCAGAACAGTTTCTTTGCTTAGCATCAGATCTGCAAAAGGTTTTACATGCATGCTAGTCCAAAAATGATGCAATTACCAAAGATGAATAAAAACAGAGAAAACAAAGTGGCTCTAAGAGAATAAGAGCAGACACATTTTCCATACCAGGTATCATTAGTGCTACACAGGACAGCTCCTAAGAAGTCAAGCCCTTGCAGTTCATAAGCAGGACCCTGGCAGTTAAGGGCTCCTTTTGCAAATAATTTTGGATATAGGTGTCACCAGGTCTTTAGACAAATGGCCAACATGATTCACCTCCTCAGCAAATAACAGAATGATGGCACTGGCCAGAGTGACTCCAGAAATTCTTGGCTGATCAATTTTCAAATCCAGTACTTCTGAGGAGATTCTACTAACCCTTCATTTCATGGTCCAGAATAAGTCGAGCTAACACTTCCATCTTCCTCACCCCCCACTGTTCATATCTTTTGTTACTATTAGACACATTTTACATGCTCCATATTAAAAAATAAATAAATACCAAAAGGTGACAGAGATAAAGGAATGGTACCTATGAAGATCTAACAACAACTTATGTAAAATCAAATCAAAGTAGTTGATTGAAACCGTCAGGTTTTCTGTACTTTGGGAAAAGACCCAAGTATTTCTTTGAAACACTATTGATAACCAATGCATATTATTATCCTAGGATGAAAAGATGTTTCAACATTAGAAAATCTATTAAAGTACTACCCAATATTAACAAATGAAAAATAGATAATGCATGATAAACTCAATAGATTCCAAAAAATATTTAACATCCATTTTTGTCTAAAAATCATAGTAAACTAGAAATAAAAGCGAACTTTCTAAACTTTATAAACATTATCTGCCAAAAACCTATAGCAAGAATCAAATCTAATAATGCAACTTAAAGTTACCAGTAGAGTTAGAATAAGATAAGGATGTCTGCTACCAATACACCTCTTTAATGCTGTTAGGAGGTGTCAGTCAACATATTAAGAAAAGAAAAATAAATATGAGGCACATATTAGAAAGAAACAAAACTATATTGAAGCATAAACAATCAGTTTGTTTACATCAATAATTCATGGGAACACAGATCATAAATATTAGTCAGTGTTCAGCAAGGTGGCTGGATACAGGATCAACATAAAAATAACAACGGAATTTGTGCGGAGCAGTAACAACACATTCAAGAATAATAACACTAAGGAGCTTCAAGATGGCTGCCTAGAGGCATCTGGCACTCATCTCCTTCACAAAGAGGAACCAAAAGAGTGAACAGATAATCACACATCAAATAAGTCATCTAAGAGAGGACACTGGAATTCAGCAGAAAAGTGAAAGGAAAGCAAAGGAAGAGGGAAGTGAGGCATCCAATTCAGTAGGGAGCAGCTCAGAGCCTAGAGAAGCTCCCCAGTGTGGCGGAAAGGGTAAGTGAGAGATCCTCAGTGGTCCACATAACCATCACAGACTCCAGCAATCCTAGCCATGAGAGAGTCCCTTGACCCTTGTGACCCTGAGACTAACATAGGGAGCTGCCCGGAGTCCACACAACAGCACTGCTCCAGAGAGGGAGCTCACATTGGGTCCCATACATACCCCAGGTTCTAACTAGCTACAGCAAGGTGTCATTTTGAGAGCTCAGCCTCCACCAGACTGCATCTTGCCCTATGGCCCAACAGTCCCTGCATCTCCACACCCTTGGAGAATCATTGACATCCCCCACCTGCAGCAGCTGCTGCTCCTGGCTGGTGCCACCAGGGCCAATGCATGGACTATTGGCAGTGACCCCACTGCCCCCAATAGTGGAGCTGACATACAACTGAAAAGATTGACCTCATGGTGGTACAGAGTGGAATGATAGTTACCAGAGTCTGTGAGTGTGTGTAGGAGGAGGGGGGCCCGGGGGGCAGGGGTATGAAGAGAGGTGGTTGGTTAATGAATACAAGCATACAGTGAAATAGAAGAAATAAGCTTTAATGTTTGACAGCAGGGTATGGTGACTATAGTTTACAAAAATGTATTGTAAATTTCAAAACACCTAGAAGAAAGAACTTGAAATATTCCCAACACACAGAAATGGTAAAAATTCAAGGTAATGAATACCCCAAATACCCTGACTTAATAATTGCACATTCTATAAATGCAAAAATATGTCACATGGACTGGATAAATATGTGCAAATATTATGTATCAATAAAAAAGAACATAGCATTGACACTAGAATCCAAGCTGTGATAATAATAATTAATAGTAACAACAAACTGCAATGTAGCTAAAAATAATTCTAAGAAACACGTGTGGGCCTTTTAGGAATAAATTATAAAACTACTTTCTAATTGGCATAAAATAACTAAACAAAGTTATGCCAAGTTTACGGAGAAGAATCAAATTAATCCATATGTCAATGCAATGACATTTCTGTTTTCATCCGACTTTGCCATGAAGCATTATAAACTGATCTTGAAATTCATGTGAAAAAGCAAAAGGTCAACAATAGTTAAGATTATTTTGAAGAAGAAAAAAGGGTAGAAGTGGCCTGACCTATCAGATATCACAATTAGTAATAATAATACTGATAGTCATACTACAACTAAAACTGCTAACTTATAAGGTTTATTAAAATGCCAGGCAAGGCTGGGCACAGTGGCTCATGCCTGTAATCCCAGCACTTTGGGAGGCTGAGGGGGGTGGATCACCTGAGGTCAGGAGTTTGAGACCAGCCTGGCCAACATGGTGAAACCCAGTCTCTACTAAAAATGCAAAAATGAGCTGGGCTTGGTGGTGGGGACCTGTAATCCCAACTATGCAGGAGACTGAGGCAGGAGAATCGCTTGAACCCAGGAGGCAGAGGTTGCAGTGAACCAAACCAACATCATGCCACTGCATTCCAGCCTGGGCAACAACAGCAAAACTCCGTCTCAAAAAAAAAAAAAAAAAAAAAAGACCAGGCAAAAACTTTTTATCCACTATAAATTAGCTATGATTGTTGTCACCATTTTACAGATAAAAAGTACGCAAAGAGATTATGGGGCTCTTTCAAAGTCCCATGGCTAGGCAGTGGCACAGTTACGATTCAAACTCAAGCAGTGTGGCTACTATGTCCCTGCACCTAACCCTATGCAATAATATCTCTAAAGCTACAGTAGTACTGTCATGGGGAAAAAATAGAGCACTTAAGCATAATACAGAATCCAAAAAGAGACTCACACATGAATGCAAACTTGGCATCAATCAGTGACCAAAAAATGAAGCATTCAGTAATGTTGCTGAGATGACTAGTTATCCACACAGAAAAAAATAAAATAAAATCAGAGCACATTATATTATATAACAATGATTCCAGCTGGACTACTTGTGGAAAGCCAAACTGTAAAGCTTTTATAAGAAAACATGGTAGAATATCTTTAGAATTTTGGAGATCCAGAAGGATTTCTTATATGAGACATAAAAAGCCCAAACCACAGAGTCATAGGTTGATAAATCATACTATATTAAAATTTAATACTCCTATTAATAAAGCAACATCATAAACAACATGAAAAGCCTAGCAACAGTGTAGAAAAAGACATTTGCCATGCGTGTTAGCAACAAAGAATTGCTATCCAGAATATATAAAGTACTCTATAAATCAATAAGAAAAAAAAAACAATGATCCCCTCAAAAAAGGAAACAGACACAAATAGGTGCTTTTTATAAAAGAAACTTGATTGGCCAAGATATGTATTAAAAGATCTTCGACCTTCCTCGTTGTCAGAGAAACACAAAATAAAATGATGTGATGCCATTTCACACCAAAAGATTGACATAGATCTGTCTGATGATACCAACTGCTGAAACCCGAAACAGCCTCTTTCATCCACTGCTTGTGGGAGTATCAATTGGCACAACTGTTTTGTAGAACACTTCGGCCAAATCAAAGAAAATCAAAGCAATCCTACCTCCTTCACCCTGTAGATTTACTTCTAGGTATATATCTCAGACTAAGAAACCCTCACATGTGTGACAAAAAAAAAGTAAAAGAATGTTAATTGTATGTCGCATTACTTGTAATGGGGGATACTGTAAACAATCATAATGTTTAGCAATAGAAAAATGAAAAACTAAATTGTGTTATATTTATACAACAAAACACTACATAGCTACATGCAAAAATGTAGTTAAATATCAATAACAAAATAGACTGAAAAGGTAATATATTTTCAGTATTTTTATAATCTATATAATTTTTATACAATATTTACATAACAGCTTGAAAACATGCAAAATAATGTCCTGTAATTGCTATGAATATGCACACATGTAGCCATAGTATAAAAATGCACACTAGACTGGTAGGCTCAAATTCAGGGTAATGGTTATTTCCAGAGACAGAAAGGCAGGAACACAGAACCAGGGAAGGGACACAAGGGCTTCAATTGTATTTCAGATGTTTTGTTTCTTAAAATGTAACAATATCAACAGACCTCAAGGGTCTATGGCAAGATCTGTAAATTTGATAGAGCTGAACGGTGAGTATTTGAATGTTCCTTATTTCATATATATGTATCTCTTTATATTTGAAACATTATATAATAAATACAGAAGATGTGTGTATAAATCAAATTTTGATAACAAGAATCCTGTTTTTCCAGGATGTTGTGATTGTGTGATAACTCCAGAAATAATTTCTCTTCTTTTTTCATCTAGCAGCCAACTAACCCACAAATCAAGCCAGGTTTATTAAGTATCTGCTATTCATCAGGCACAGGACACTAAGGGCTGAGGATACAGTGGTGACAGAACCAGCTATGGAAGGTATCTATCCCAGTGGGATTAAAATGTACAACTACAAATCATGGTAATTGCCATGAAAAGAAAAACTATGGAACCATGACAGAGGGTAAATGGGGATAGGGGAGGGAGAGGCAGACACCATGGCAGACACTGAAGTTTGGCTATCTAAAAGTTATCCACCTACCCCTCTCCCTTGCCTTCCTCTACTATAGAGGTTGGGAAGCTAATCGTGATATTTCAGATTACCTTGCATGTGACACAGTTCTAACCAATCAGAGATAGCTAGGAATCTCTGGGGAGGACTCTCCTTCCTGAATAAAGAAACAAAGCCTCACTGTAAGAAAGACTTTATGCTCCTTTAAATCCTGCTATGTCATCCTACCTGGGGCATGGATGTGATGCTGGAGTGGAACAGATATCTTGAAATAAAGAAGATGGAAGCCAATGCTATGAGATGAAGCGGAGAGATAGAAGGCTGCTTAGTCCCTGACCACATTGCTGAGCCGTGGTACTAGAGCTGGACTATGTATTTATGGATTTCAAGCAAGTGAATTAATATCTACTGGCTAGAGCCACTATCAATACAATTTTCTCTTATTTGCAGCCAAAATCATCTCAAGCAGATACACACACACACACACACACACACACACACAGTGGCCTTTTAGAAGAGGGGACATTTACGTTGAGAGGAAAAGAATGAGAGGGAGCCAGCTAGGAAGAAAGCAAGAATGGGCAGAGAAGTGGGAGGACAAACAAGACCAGGAGGGAGGATCAGTATGTCTCAAAGGCTTGGCTTGTTTGAGGAAGCCCTCTGAGCCTGGAGCTTAATAATGGCGGTGCCATGGCTTTGCGATTGTCTGGGAAGCTGAATACTTTATTTTCTTACCCAGGTGCTAGGTTAAGAAAAGTGTAGTTAATGATCTGTAAACAAAGGATGACACAAATCAAGAGGAGTTGGCTGTTTACAGAGACTTCTTTCTATAAAATAAGAAATTACCTCTAACTTAGGTACCTGGATATTTGCAATTTATCTTTTTTTTTCCCCCACCCTAAGGTGAAGTCTCGATCTGTCATCCAGGCTGGAGTGTAGTGGCCTGATCCTGGCTCACTGCGAACTCTGCCTCTGGGGTTCAAGCAATTCTCCTGCCTCAGCCTCCCAAAGAGCTGGGATTTGGGATTACAGGCTCCCGCCACCAAGCCCAGCTAATTTTTTGTATTTTTAGTAGAGACGGGGTTTCACTATGTTGGTCAGGCTGGCCTCAAACTCCTGACCTCGTGAGCCACCTGCTTTGGCCTATCAAGCAGTTGATCCTTTAAGGTGAAGTCCATCAAGTCCGTTAGTCCAGAAGTACAACCTTTTCTACACCCCCTCCATTGCCTAGGAAGGTGTGTCTGAGGGGGTGGGCATCAGTATTTTGCTTGTTCCCTTTGGCATAAAGAAAATTGCAATGCTGAGATTTAACCAGCCTAGTCAACCGTGTCTTAGGCATTCCCTGTGCTACAAAGGTTTCTATTTTGTTCTTTATTTGTCTGAATGGGAAGAGGTAACTTCATTGTTGAAAAGAGTATGACTTGAACAACACAACAAAAATCTGGTTCCTTTACTCCTGTCCTCACGGGGCGCTAAGGAGCCAGTTGGCTGATTTTTTCATGTGCTTTCAGTTGGTCTCGTTCCCAGATCCTATACTCTTGACAAACAAAAGTTATTCTATAAGATAGTATTTACTGAGCACCTGGGTAGGCAGAGTGCTGGTTCAGGCAAGAAGCCTATGACTTGGAAGAAAATGTCCATTTTCAACTGCAAATCTTAATTTGATGGTTACTCTGCAAATTTCCACTTGGCTATTTTAAAACAGACTTGAATATTTATTATTAGTTTCCAGGCCTCTCCTTTCTCTTCCCTTAGCTTTCTGTAGCTAAACTATAGCAATCTAATCCTTTTAATCTTTCATCCGCATCCTTTCCGTGGGCTCCTGAATTCATTCACTCTTATTGCTATTCTCTGCACTTCCAAATTGCCTGAGCTTCCCTAGTAATGAAGTGGTGGGAACACAACGTGTGGTGCCAGGTGCTGCTCAGCTACAACTGTCCACAGAGGAACTGTTATTCCGTGCCCTTCTGCAAGGCAGCCTCAACCTGGACTTCTCTTTCATCTTGCCAGACTGCATGGCTGGCCTGAATTTAATTTGCAAACCACTGTGCCTCCTGGGTCTACTTTGGCATCACTGCGATCTGGCGTCTGCTTCCCAGAACAGCTCTGTGTTTGGATTCTCTTTCCCCAGGTGTATTCACTGCCTTGCCTTTTTCAAATGCTCACAAAGTTATTATTCCCAGCTTACATACCTCGAGTCTCAAAGGTCATTTGCATTTTATTTCTGTTGCCTGAGCTGCTCAAGATACTTTCCAAATTAGAATCATTAGTGAATTCTAAAAATGAGCAGCTTCTTCCTTTTTTTTTCTATCCAGGTCATGAATAAGAATGCTTAAATAAGAGTCAGAGCCACTGTTGCGGCAAGAGCATATCAGGAGGTTCATCTCAATCCTCCTTCAGTAGTGATGCCTCTACTGGCACCATCACTCAGAAACTTCTGAGCTTACTCGAGTTTTTCCAGCCAATTTTAAATCCACATACTCAACCTTCCAAATACTTATTGAGTATTATGTTAGGTGCTGTAAGAGGGTCCAAATCACACAGGACATAACCACTGCCCTTTGAAAGCTTCTATCACTATAAAGTACGTAAGGTCTTCCATAATTCAACATTGAATACACGCCTTAAATGTGCCAAGCACTGTTAGATGTTAAGATTCCAAACTGGAAAGTTCAGAGTCTCAGTCGTTGGAGAGTTTTCATCGAAGCAGATAATAGCATATAATTGCAACACAATGTATAAACAATAATGAAACGTACACCTGGGATGCTCGTTGTTCAGCCTCAGTTTCTTCATCTGTAAAATGTTTCTTCACCTCTTAGCAATCTTCTAAGTTGCAGTTAATGTTTACATAAGGTGAGGCATAGACAACACTTAGTGTAGCGCATGAGACAAAGTACTAAAAATGTTATTAATTATAGCAGCTATAAGTCAAATAAAATTATTTTTATTATTATTACTATTATCTCCCATATTCAATCTGATTGATCAGGCCTGTCTTGGACACTCTAACAGGAGGATGTAGAAACTTACATTAGGTTCAGCAGGAAAAAATACGGCAATAAATACCAGTACTGTGATTGGCAGGAAGAGGCGATATCTGTGCAAGTTTTTTTTAAACCCTACATATGACTGACGATGTACAATTTGCAGTGAAGTCCCCAGACTTAGGAATGCTACAAAATGCATAGAAACCGATTTTGCAGTGTAGGATAGGAGGGAACGGATGTCATATTGTAGGATCTGTGCTACTTTGTGACTTTCAGTCCTTCCTAAATTGATTCAGAAACTCCAGATGTGTTTTAAGCTTGGAAACTCTAAGAGGTCAGGTGAGTCTGGGTTTGGACAAGACTTTCTGCTACCAAAATGAGGTCATTGCTGCCTAAGGCAGTTGCAGAAACTCCATGGTAGTGGTTTGCCACTGCTGTTTCACAACAAAGTTCTCACTGGTCTGCAGCAAAATGAGAATGATAAAGACAATGGAGAGATTTCACGCAGCCAAATGTCCTTAATTTAAAGGACTGATAATATGTTCTTTCTACCTTGTGGGTGTTAAAATGTAATTCCTTTCATAGAAAGATGCTCTGAAGATTTTGCCTTCTGTCTCAGGCCTCAAAATGTTATAATTTCCATCGTGTTTATTCCTGTGAAATCTTATTGACTCCCACGGCTTTAAATACCATCGATATGCTGATGACTCCTAAATGTATATCTAGCATCAAAACCCTCCTCTAAGCTTCTGACATCTATATTCTCCTGTCTTGGATATATCATAGGCATCTTAAATTTAACAAGCCCCAAAAGGAAGCTTTGATTCTCCCTTCCTACCCTAACCTGCTCCTTTCTTGGTCTTTAGAGATCAGTAAATGGTGTATCAAATGGCAAGTTGCTCTTGCCGGAAATATGAGAATCATCCTTGATACTTCTCTCTTTCTTTCCTCTCTCTTCATCTGTCAGAGTCTCAAAAATCCTAATTTCAAGATATGTTTTAAATCCAACTAGTTACTTGCACCATGGCCATCACACGGGTCATATCTAGGCCACTGAAATGCCATTCTAACTGATCTCTCTCCTTCCACTTTTGCTGTTCTTCCAATCCTTTCCCTAATAGTATCCAGAGGAATTCTTTAAAAACATCAATCCTGCTCAAAATTCTTTAGTTACCTTTAGTTACTCTTAACAGAAAGCTCCAAATCCTTACCATGTATAATTGGCCTGTATAATCTGAGATTTGTTCAGTGGAAGCACTAATTTTTAAGGGAAATATTTCCCTGATACTCTCATTGCATATAATATTAATGTATAATATGGCACGCTTGCAGAGAACCATGTCTATTTCCTGCAGAGTACGTAGTTCAATGTAAATTTGATATATATTAAGGTAATTAATGGTGACTATCTCCCCCACTAGACTATACAATGCTTGAGGTCATGCGCTATATCTAGCTTCGATTTTCATTGCATTCCCAGAACATACCTTAGTAGCTGCACATAGTATGTGCTCAGTAAATATTCACTGAATTAACAAATGAGTGAAAAGGAAAAAAATTAATGATTTTTACTTAGTAAAATAAGAAGTTGACCATTCTTTAGGACTTGAATTAAGAAGAATTTTTGTTTTCCAGGTTTTTGAAATGCAAAAGTCTGATAATTACTGGTTTGTGGTTGAAAAGATATATCAGCTTGAGCCTTTGGATGTTACTAGGAGGCATGGGGGTTATGCAAATGACCTTTGAGAGTCTGTGGGAGGTGCTAGTAGTCCAGCTAATGTGGGTGGGTTCCCTACTCTCCAAGATGGAGAAATTTCTTTGTCTAGTTTTAGTTCTGCAGTTCTGAAAATCTGGACATGGCTCTAGAACTCTTAAGTAAATGCCAATAAAAGAAAAGTAGGAAAGAAACATGGTACCCATTTCAAGTGTAAGCTTTGCATTTTGGAATAATTTATTTGCATATTTTTTTTCTGATGTGATAAGATCTGAAGGTAAAAAAACATTATTTAAGATGAAACTGTGCCCATACACCAACTGTCTCTACAGTATCCCAATTCATAGATGTGGTCTATTAATTAGAAAGATAAGATCCTAAGCCAGCCAGTCAGATTTACATTCCCAGTAGTAGCTTGCATTATAGCACTTGGACTGTTATATTGAACAATTTATTGAGATCCAGATGTTCCAGTTCCTAACCTTCCCTGAGTGAGTGGTTGTCAGATATTCCTGTCTAAAAACAAGGCAGTCGGTACTTAACTGTGGGCTCCCACACTTGTCAAACGTTCTCCAAAGAATATGAAATTTCTTGTTATCTTTGTCAAAATTACATGTGATAGGGATATTTGCTATCTGTGTTGTAATTAAAAACTCAATTAAAAGAAATTTTGAAATCATTATCAACCTTTCAGGCACGAGCTGTTCTGCAGAAAAGCAAGCTGTTTACAGCTTAGGCATTTGCCAGCATTCAGAAGATGGTGGAGACCTGAAACAGGCCCAAGAAAAGAGTGAGATCTGGACCAAAGTGAAAACAACCCCCATGGAGTGCAAAAACAAGGCACAGATAGTGACATTACCTGTTAGGTGGCAATTCTTCTCATTCTACCTCTAGCACGTGTAGCTACAATCTTCTAATTAGATTTTGTCACTTCATTAACATTGAGGACCACTGTCCCTAATGAATCTCTTCAAAATGAGCAAACAGGAAGTAGCTTATTATTATGGCCCTCATTTATAATGTACCTATCTATTAGATGTAAATTATTGGAAAAAATTAATTGCATTACAATGGGTGCCACTGAATGCAAGCACATTTGGTCCTTAGGGAAATGATTACCCTAAGAGGTGGATCATATTAATTGACTAGAGAGAGCAAGCATCATCAGTGATGAGAAGCAAGTGTGTGTGCATATCTGAAAAGGAACTGCTCTATATTGTAGCCATATAGCTGAGGCCTGATGAAAAAGCAGTCCCAGCTTTTGCCTGGCAATGTCTTAAATTAAATCATGAATTATTAATAGTCATAATTCCATAGCAGCCTTCATTTGTTGAGCCCTTACTATATACTAGCAATGCAGATGATCACATTTAATCCCTACAACCACCCTAAAGACATCTCACAGTTTGTAAGTGATAATCAGGAATCAAATCAGTCTGACTCTAAAATTAGTACCCTTAATCCTAAAGCTCCACATTCTAGGTCCAGACTGAGTAGAGAAGAGAGCTCTTAAGGTGTTTGTATTGTTAGCCCAGCCATCCTATCAGCCTGGGAAAAGCCAGAACATCTGAAAATAAAGTATCCAGATATGACAGTGAGTCCAAGAAAATTCTGTGGGCATTTTTTTCTTCTATTCATTTGGAGATTGTTTGACATATTGTAAAACACAATTTTCTTAAAGATGAAAATGGGTTAGCCTTTACTTCTGTGATTGTGACAGTAAACAGCAAACGGCAGTAAAACCTGATTAAAAAAAAAAGTAGCACTGATTCAAATGTTCCTAACATTCTGCTAAGACAGAAGGGATGAATAGTATTCCTAATCTGTAGCTGAAAACTTGTTACGAATGAGGCAATGTGTGTGGGAATATACCATCTCAGAAGCAGCAGCACCCCCTCACAGAGCTGCCTGTGGCATTCCCCAACAGGTGTGATATGATGGGTACACCTCAGAAAATCTTCACTGCCCTAATGATTACTCCAGCCATGTGATATGCACACCATGTGCTTTACTTTTTAGAATAGTGAAGACTTATGCATAACTGCAGCACAGGGTGCATAGTAGTGCATTGGTAGGAAGACAGGTTGAATAGTGGGGCATGGTGTAATAAGGCAAGGCCCTTGAAAGTCAGAGTCTCTGTCACAAAAAGCAGATGCTCCTGGGAAGGTGGGTGCAGTTAGCTACATGACTGATATTTATATGTCAAATTAAAATAGTTTATAACATACTTGAATGCAGATAATCAGTAAATATTTCAGGAAGAAGATGGAGTATGGAGATCACCAGCACTGCCTGAGAAAAGCTTATGCATAGATGTTGGAAAGATCAGATACCTGGGCTGAGTCTGTAAGAAACAGTATGGAAACATAAATAACCGAAGGCTGTTTCTCCTAGACTTCAGCAATGCCCTCTTCACTGTTCTCTCTGACCCGTGGATCCACCTTCCATACTCCCCTGGAGGGACCCCATTGTTTCCTTACTTTATTGAATTTCCATCACCAAGAAGATAAATCTGAATCTTTAACATAACAAACAGACCTTCTGTAATCTGACTTGTAGAGACTCATCTTCGGCTATTCTCTGCTCAATATTTTAAGCCCTAGGAATGCTGATCTCTTTACTGCTCAGAATATACTACACTATTTTTCAGCTGAAGGCTACATTCTTGCCACCTCCTCCTCTGAAATTCCCTTCCTCTATTTTCCCTAACCTCCTTTGAACTTTCTAACTCTAAAAACTTACTTAGTGATCCCTTTCTATGCCCTCAAGCACCTTGGCATGTCTCTATCATCACACTTACCACATTACATTGACATTCTGTTTAGATATTGGTTTCCCCAGCATAATTATGAAATCCTTAAGGGCAAAGGTCAGTATTATTATTTTTCCATAAATCTACAAGTGCCTAAAGCAGTTTCTGGTACACAATAGGCACTTTTCTGATTTTTATTGAATAAAATAATAGCAGAAACAAATGTGTACAGCACTTGAGATTTTTCAAATTGCCTTTCTAAATATCATCTCCTTTAATTCATGGCAACATTATATGGGTGTTCAAAATGCCTATTGTATTTCAATTTGTACCATATAAGAAAAAAATGGCAGCTTCAGCTGAGAACTATTGTGATAATATAGTAACACAAAACAGAATAACATTAGAATATAGCCCATTTTTATCTTAATAGAGAACTATGGTACCCCCCAAAATTAAATTCATGTGTAAAAACAAATTTCCAGTTAAAAAAATTTTTGTTTTTATGTCTTTTTTTTTTTTTTAAAGGGATACATGTGCAGAAGATGCAAGTTTGTTACATAGGTAAATGTGTACTGTGATAATTTGCTGCACCCATTGCCACCTCCTCTGAAATTCCCTTCCTCTATTTTCCCTAACCTCCTTTGAACTTTCTAACTCTAAAAACTTACTTAGTGATCCCTGTCTATGCCCCCAAGCACCTTGGGGGTTTCTCTAAGTTTCCTCCCCTCACCCTCCACTCCCCAAAAGGCCCTGGTGTGTGTTGTTCCCCTCTCTGTGTCCATATGTTGTTACTGTTCAACTTCCACTTATGAGTGAGAACATGTGGTGTTTGGTTTTATGTTCCTGTGTTAGTTTGCTGGGGATGAAGGCTTCCAGCTTTATCCATGTCCTTGCAAAGGACATGATCTCATTCCTCTTTATGGGTGCAGAGTATTGCATGATGTATATGTACCACATTTTCTCTATCCAGTCTATCATTCATGGGCATTTGGGTCGGTTCTATGTATTTGCTATTGTAAATAGTGCTGCAATAAACATATGTGTGCATGCATCTTTATAGTAGAATGATTTATATTCCTTTGGGTATATACCCAGTAATGGGATTGTTGGGTCAAATGGTATTTCTGGTTCTAGATCTTTGAGGAATCACCATAATGTGTTCCACAATGGTTAAACTTATTTACATTTCCACCAACAGTGTAAAAGCATTCCTATTTCTCTATAGCTTTGCAAGAATCTGTTGTTTCTTGACTTTTTAATAATCACCATTCTAACTGGCATGAGATGATATCTCATTGTGGTTTTGATTTGTGTTTCTCTGATGATCAGTGATGTGGAGATTTTATTCATGTATGTTGGCTACATAAATGTCTTCTTTTGAGAAGTGTCTGTTCATATCCTTTGCTCACGTTTTGATGGGTTTTTCTTTTTCTTGTATATTTGTTTATTCCTTGTAAATTCTGGATATTTGACCTTTGTCAGATGGGTAGATTGCAAGAGTTTTCTCCCATTGTGTAAGTTGCCTGGAGAGTTATGTAGATGTCTATTGGGTCCACTTTATCCAGAGCTGAGTTCGAGTCCTGAATATCCTTGTTAACTTACTATCTCATTGACCTGTCTAATATTGACAGTGAGGTGTTAAAGTCTCACATTACTATTGTGTGGGAGTCTAAGTCTCTTTGTAGGTGTCTGAAAACTTGTTTCATGTATGTGGATGCTCCTGTATTGGGTACATATATATGTTTAGAATATTTAGCACTTCTTGGTGAATTGTTCCCTTTATCATTATATAATCCCCTTTGTCTTTTTTGATCTTTGTTGGATTAGGGTCTGTTTTGTCAGAGACTAAGATTGCAACCCTTTTTTTTTTTTTTTCTTTGCTTTCTAACACATTTTCATTTCACCATGTGATATGGTCTGGTTCTGTGACCCCATCCAAATCTCATCTTGAATTGTAATACAAAGTGTGGTCATCACATGTTGGGCGAGGGACAAGGTGGAGATGATAGAATCATGGGAGAGTTTTCTGCCACGCTGTTCTCATGATGTTGAGTGAGTTCTCATGAGATATAATGGTTTTATATGGAGCTTTTGCTTGGCACTTCTCCTTCCTGCCGCCACGTGAAGAAGGACATGTTTGCTTCCCCTTCCACCATGATTGTAAATTTCCTGAGCCCTGCCCAGGCATGCTGAAATGTGAGCCAATTAAACCTTTTCCTTGGTATTTTTTCATAGCAGTGTGAGAATAGACTAAGACATCCTGTAAGTCTTATAAGTTACTCCAGTGTTTCTCAGCTCTAAAACAACTGAATCATGGTCATTTTCCTAGGTTGTTATTGATAACTGAACATTTTATCTACCTGTTTCTCCAATCCTTTGGGTAGAAGCTGTACTCCTTCCTTTGTCCAAAATTTCTAGTCTATATGGAGTCTCTAGTCCTCATTTTGTATTTTTATCTTATTTTACCTTAACATTTAGATAGCAGATAAATTCCCAAACTGAATTTTGCATGTAAAAGCATTAAACTGAAATGATGTTTGATTAAGACTTCTTTTGTCCAAGAATAGTAGAATAAAATAGTCATCAAATGCTATTTTTGCTCATGAAGCAAATATAGTTAAGTTATAAAACCTGCAGCCCATTACCAATACCATTTAATGTTTTTTTCTTTAAGACAAATAACTTTACCTCTTGACCTAGAGAAAAAAAAATAGCCTTATAGCAACAAACAAGCTCATGCTTTAAATGCTGTTCAGAATTTTAATAATGGTTTGTCCAATATTTGGATTCACTTCCCTGAGGATAACAGAAACCAAATTAGGTTATTTAGGTACTACTTCCTGACCATAGGGAAAAATAGCATCCTGATATGATATTAATAAATTCACAGCTCTATTCTGTTTCCAGTTTTAAGTGAATGCTCTATAGAAGAAACAGCCATTTAAAAAAAAAATATATAGAAAATATAGAGCTCAGGATTCTGGCCCCAATATCATTCTTGGCTGCTACCTGATGCTGAAGGACAATATTGCTTTATCTCACTTTATAAAAACCATGAGAATTAGAACTTGTCTGTTACCAGGGAAAAAAGAAACGTTTATGCTTAAAGAAATCAGACTGTGTCTGGTGATTGCTGTCCTATCAAAAAAACCTATTAATTTCAGTTGTGATACTAGAATTCCTGGTATTTTTTTTTGGCTATAAAAATGTTTTATTAGGCCAAACTACTTACTATGAAAATGCTTTAAAATGCAGCAGGAGAAGATTTAAAGACTCAAAGAAGTGCATAGTGACAATGGCTATCAGAACACACTAAACAATCCACACTGCTTCCCCCTTTACCTAGAAAAGGAAGCTTCTAGGCTACCTCTTCCTCAGCACGGTGATAATCTCCAAATGCCAGGTAAAAGATTATTACAAAGGCTAGCAGAATTTCTTAAATTTATAAAAATAATAGTAGGCACTATTTAGGACTCACCGTGTGCCAGGTACTTTTCTAAGCCCTTTACAGGTAGTAATTCATTTGGTTCTACCAACCATTCTGAAAGCCAAAGATTGGAACCATAGGATGTTTTCTTATCTCTCTACCTAACGCTACCTCTCACATGCCTTGAGTATGATTATTCCATCCCTAGAGATAATTTTATATTGAAGATTGTCTTATTTCATGTTGAAAATTTGTTAATAAAGTCAATCTTAGCAAGTTAAAGTGAAAAAGGATATGCAAAATCATTCAGTCAAACCAAGATCCAGAAAAGCTACCTGATGTTCTCAGTGTCACACAATCTAGTTGGCAGCAAACCAGAAACTAGAACATAGGTATCCTGACCCCTGCATAATCTATTACTTCATAATCACTTCTCATGTGAAAGGTAAGACAATTATTTTCTTCAAAGCTATTTCCTGATCACCTGTGACATGCCATGTACAATTTAGACACTGGAGGTTTATGAGCAGAGAAAATACCTGCGTTCATGGAGTCATGCTGTTCAATTTACTGAATAAACAAGGATTTATTGAATATGAATTATGCAGAGAGCTACAAAGAACATCTACAGAAGTAGTGTTGGGTGGAGTAGGAAAGAAAAGAGTAGAAGAGATGGCCTCTGATCTCACAGGAATTACATGAGAGACAAGGGAGAAACATAAAACCTTCATAGGAAATTATAAAAAATATAATTAAGAGTAGACTTTATAGTAAATTAAGGCCAGGGGATTTTAAAGAAGGGGAGACACAGGAGGTAAGAGGGATCTTGATGTGTACATTCTGAAGACAGTGAAGAGTTAAAGGCGGTGGTTGCCTACCATGGAGTATTAGAGACATGGAAGTACTTTAAAGGTATAGGACAGGGACAGGCACAGTGGCCCATGCCTGTAGCCCCAGCACTTTGGGAGGCTGAGGCAGGTGGATCACCTGAGGTCAGGAGTTCAAGACCAGCCTGGCCAACATGGTGAAACCCTGTCTCCACTAAAAATACAAAAATCAGCCAGCCATGGTGGTAGGCGCCTGTAGTCCCAGCTACTCAGGAGACTGAGGCAGGAGAATCACCCAAACCCAGGAGGTAAATGTTGCAGTGAGCCAAGATCATGCCACTGCACTCCAGCCTGGGCGATAGAGTGAGACCCTGTCTCAAAAAAGAAAAAAAAAGGTACAGGACTGGGTAAATAAAATAAAAAACAGGAAATTTAACATATGTCATTTATGGAAATTAAAATACATGTACATATGACAATTTTTTGACAAGGACATGTGCAATAAAAAAATATGTACATGAAATGTAACAGAATGCCTGCCTCTTCAGTGAGCAGGAAAGGAGTAGGAAGAAATATAATAAATACATCAATAGACTCACTGAAGAACAAGGTCAGGGTCCTCACAGACCAATGATAAAAGTGTGTCATGATTTGATTATATCAGCCCTCTGCTACCAAGTCCAAGGAAAAATATCCTGAGATAGACACATGGAGCTTTGCAGGATGTACAGACCACATTCAGGCTGAGAGAGGAATGGGAAATGTGGTCTGAGTAAGGGGGCAGAATGAGAGGGCAGAGACCTGTTCTGCCTGGAAGAAAAGGTGCAGAGGAGGGAGTGGAAGAAATATGGGTAAACATGTGGTATGGGTCTCTTAGTGGAATCCTCAGAAGACAGGTGGAGGCCTCAGAGCTGAGGTAATTGGGAACATGGACTGCAGCAGGGCTCCTGAGCAGGCAGCTGATGTAGGAAAAAGAGAGGAAGAATAAGTCTGGCAGCATCCTCAGAAAGAAGGATCCAGTAGGCAAAGCATCGGGAACCCACACCGTGGACGATCACATGTGTATGGGTAAAGGTCTGACTTGGTGGTGTTCGTGGGAATGAGTAGCAGATGGAGAGGGAACATGTTTTCTGAGAAGACCACGACGTGCCATGAGGATATATTAGTTTGGTTCTTTGTATGGGACTTTTTCAAAAGTTTGCTTCAGAGTAGCCATGGTTCCTGAAAGCAGTTAAGTGGGTCACTTGCTTAGCTTTCCTTAGTGGTAGATTAATTAGCCAGCTGTAACTCCCGGATCTCTATTTTTAAATAATGACTTGCATGAGTCTCCAAAGACAAGAACTCACCACTGGTACACAGCACATTCTGGCAGCTGCAAGTGATTATGCCCAGTGGAAATTAAATATCTTTTAGGGAAATCATGCAAGTTCTCATGATAAATATGAAATTAACCCCTGCCACCTCTATGCCCACCTCATTTCGTTGCTTGCCTGCTATCCTAATAAGCAGAGTCTCTGGGGTCTGAAATGACGGCAGAATTGGTGATATTTTTAAAAAAGCATTATTCGTCTATGAGCATTGGTAGAACACAGAGCTTTCGTCTCCAGTTGGGCTAGAAGCTCTGGAAATCAAACATAGTAAACATAGTCAATAGCATTAACTCAGGATCAGATGGAGATACTTACAGCTCCAGGGATATAGAAAAACAGCTGGACTAACCATTTTATTTATCATTTTAGGCATTTTCCTCTGCTTAATACCCTTATTCGCACTTCTTTTTCCTTCTGACCAAATATATACATTCTTTACAAGCTGTAAGCTTCAGATAGCATGTGACTCTATACTGTCCCTTTTCACTCCCCATTTCTATGTTAGGTTTGGGTTGTTGTCATTTGTAAGAGATATTAAACACTGCGCTCTCAATCAGAGTGGAACCAGAGTGAAGGGGAGAACGAACGCTGGTGGTGAGCCACTCTGACCAAGCTGCCTGGGGAAGGGTGCTAAGGTCCGTAGTGGCATTTGGTATTCAGCATTCGGTATTTAGATACCAATTGTAAATGCATGTTTCATAAAGTGGCAATCAATACACTTGTCATAATCACCACATGGTGGACGTGATTTGTTTGGCAACTTTAAACAAAAGGCAGATGTTAGGTCACCCTATGGTTCCGGCAGGCAAATATCTTCCCTGGGTGGGTGAAAATGGCAGTCTCAAGTTTCCTCTGTAACTGTAAAGATTTCCTAACACATTTCTGATTTCTCCCTTGAGCGCCAACAATCAAGAATCCAGGAGAAGGAAAAGAAGTGATGCCTCCATATAGGGCAGTAGGATTTGGAGTCAGATATGAAGCAGAGGAAATCAGTAAAGAAAAGAGAAACGGAGCGATGGGTATCCCAATATCCCTGCATCACGAGGCCCATTGCTCCAGTCTGTCACTGAGCAGCTGTGGCTGTCTGCTTTCTTTTCGGCCCGCACCTTAATATCAGGCCTTTCCTTCACTTCCCACAGGCCCCAGGATGTCTTTGATGCTCCAAGGGAGGGACACAAACTCCAATGTTGCTGGGCAGCACTGTTTTTTTCTTTCTGAGTCCAGAAGTGGCGCAACCTGGGCCTTTACGTTGACCTTTGACCTCCCATGTCATGGAGTTGACGCGGTTCCTGCCTTCAGCTAATGGTTTCCATCACTGCAGAGTTGAGTCTATTTTATCAATTATGTGAACTTCAGTCTTTGGCATAAAGGTCATTATTATGTTTTGCACCTGGAATTGTATTGTAATGAGGCAAATCGCATTCTCTTATAGTCAATGAGGGGGAAAGAAAGCACACAAAATGGAAATTACTCCTAAAATGACCTTGCTAGATTTCTATATCTGGCTAACAGACCCTGATTCTATACATCAAGAAACTGACGTGGCAGCTTTGTCATACAACCAGGCAGCCCAATTCATGTTAGCAAACACGTTATTATGGAACATATGGCAAAAGCCCATTAATAGTATGCACAGTTGATGAATTCCCAGTATAGTTCCCGTGATGTTTACTGATTCACTGCCACCTTGCCCCAGGCTGCTTCCAAACATGTCAGAAAAATAAAATGTCATCCATATTTGCATTCAGGAGTTATTCCATATTTACACATGCTAATAAAAACAAAAGCTTGCTTTTTAACGAAGGGGCAAGCTCCATAATCAATTTTCTGAGCGGCCCGAGAGCTTGACATGCTCTGCATACATTGCATTCACTGGAATAAAAACTTGGAGACACAAGTAGGCTGGCTCTGTGGCTTCTCACCTCTTGTCAGGTGACAGCAGCTGACAGCAGACAGCCACCCTTGAGGGCTGAGGGTACCTGCAGATCACTCACTTTCTCTATCTAAACAACTTGCCTTAGATTTTTTTCTTAGTGCTGGAACAAGTATTTGATGAATCAGTGAATGAATTAGCTATGAGGATAGCCACAATTTGATGGTGCCCTCTAACTTCCCTGCTCCTTTCATTAATAATCAGCTCCATCTCCCAGCTCCCTGGCCTTGTTCTCTTGACTGAAATATAGCATTTGGAGTCATTAACTAGGGTATGAAGTTCTGGCTCTAAAAAATGGCCAGTTACTTTACCATGGGCAAGTCATTTAATCTCTCTGAGCCTCAATTCCCTTATCCATGAAATGGGCAAATTATAGCATTTATTTTGTAAGGATTCTTTAAGTTTCAAGAGACAGAAACCCAGTTCATACTACTTTAAAGTAAACAAAAAGAAAACATTTATTGGCTCACGTGGCTTGAAGGGATGCTGGACTATCTGACCAGATCAAAGGATAGGGATCAAGGTCTCAATTGCTAGGATCAAAACTCAAAGCCAAGAGAAATCACTCCCTAGTCCATCTCTCAGCTCAGCTCAGCTCAGCTCTGTTTGGCTTCATTCTTTTTTACTATAGCTGGACTTTCTTCATGTGGCAATGGATGTGGTCAGTTTTAGCCCCAATCTCACATTCTTCTAGTGTAATGAACTCCAAGGCAAGGCTGTTTTTTCTTTATTTCAAATCAAATCCTTACTTAGTATGTCAGAGGGAGCCTCAGATCAGCCCTGCTGGTTTACATGTTTGCCTTAGGTTAAGAAGTATATGATTAATCAGCCATGAAGTTGCGTCTATCCCTGTACCTGGGAGGAAAGGTAGTGGGTTAGAATCTATAACCAGAAGAAGGGAACTAAAAACCTTGCTGAGAAAATAAGGCAAAAATAAAAGCTACCATTCTACTAACCTATTTCACCAAGGTTTGTGGATTCTGGCATAAGCAAGTGTGAGTAATCATAGGTTACTATTAGAAGTAACTGGACTTTGTAAGCTACTAAAAGTTATATATGAATCTTAACCAAAGAACTACAAATCTTATTTATTAACTCTCTCATAAGGTGAAACCAGCTAAGGCCAGTGTTAATGACAATTAAAATGATAATAGTTAACATGTAAGGCACAATCACTGCATGTGAGGAACTGCTTTTGTGAGCATTTTATATGTATAAACTATAAAGTAGGTACTATCATGTGTCCCAGTGTTTGCATAAATAACTCATGCAAAGAAAGGTGAAACAACTTGCCCAAAGTCATAGAACTAGTGGTTAAACCAGGGTTTGGAACCAGGGGTCTTACGCTACAGTTCATACTCTCAATCACCAGGTCTTGCTGCCCCTTAGTTCTTCCTGTAATATTTTGCATTTTACTGTGTATCTTTCCCTTGAGGCACTAAAAACTCCACAGGATTGGTAATCGTGTCTGTATTACTGAAAGTTTCATACATATTCCACCTGTAAGGCCTACATGACTGGTATGAGAAAAGTAGAGATCATTGGGATTGGGCTAAACTTTTGAGTGTATGAATATCATTCAAATAATAGTGCTGTTGAAAATTAATGTGTACATCCGTTTTTCTGCAATTCAGGAAAGATGCATAATATTCAGGTGCCTAATAACTTGGCTGCTAGTTAATCATGCTTGACACTTATCTAGCACTTCACCTTTTAAAATCATTTTAGAATATGTTAGTTCATTAATCCCTACAACATCCATGTGAGAAGGAAAGGTTCCTGAGCCTGCCTCTGATCTCCCTACCATCTGGTATCTAAATACTTGGTCGACTAAAGAAAGAATAAAATAATTAGATAAATCAAGCAAGGAAACACATACAGCCAAGAATGACAGAGACCTGTGGGCAGTGAAGGTGAAAGAAAATCCTCCGGCTCTGTGGAGGTTTGCCTTCGACACATACATTTCAGCATAAAATATTCATATAATAATTGTTATTCACTTCTGACTGGTTGAAACGTAGGAAAACAGCAAGCAGCCTGCATCTTCATCTTCAACAGGTGATGCCTGCACACCAATCACTTGAGATCTCATGAATGGTCATTTCCACTAATTAAGAAGTACTTCTAGCTGTCAATTTTCATGATATTGGCATACTTATATTCCAAGTCCTGTTTCCCACTGCTACTTCTACTTTTTACAGGAAAGAATCTGCTTGATGCTAACATCTAGTATGGTTTCAGTCACAGTCAATATATTGATAGCTTCCTTTATGTTGCCTTGTTATTTGGCTCATAGTTTCTAGAGAACAATGCTGAGCTGATTTCACCAGTCACCTGAATAAAGGTATTCTTGCTCACTGTTTTCTCACTCATATCCTGGGACCACCATTGCCTCATTTCGGGCATGGATGCCAATTACTCTGACGACCCAAATATGTGGAGCGATAAAAGTACTTGAACAAGGGCTAAAAATGCTATCCTAAGATGCTTTGAAGCCACAAACAACATTTTCAAAATTAGTTAGAAGTTATTCCTATTAATAGAATGACACAGAAATCATATCCAACTATGTCAAAATACCATGTATGTATCTGGTTAGTAAAGCATCTTCTTTCTAGCATCAGCTTATCCTGCTGTCTCAGGGTACTGAGGATTGAAAGGAAGGTAGTACAGGACAATAGTTATGAATGAGCTCCAATTCTAGCATCCTGAAGAAGGCTTGGGTTCAAACCGATTCAGTGATTTACTAACTGTGTGACCTTAGGCAAGCGTCTCTATCTCTCTGCATGTCAGTGTCAGTTTCTACAGGATAGTCCCAGAGCCTACCTCATAGAATTGTTACAGGATTAAACAAAGAAATTACTCACAGGTTTAGCCCAGTGCCAGGGATATAGTGAAATGCTCAGAAGCAAATACTATTAACTGTCCCCAGGTTTCTTTGATGTTCTCACATTCAATTTTAAGGCATGATATTGAGCCTATCGTGAAATGATAAACTTAAGAACTCTCGATATAATTACTTGTGAAAGAGGAATACATTGTGGTCTGTGTTAACACATAATGATCTTTATCTCACCAGGTTAGAGACAGAAATGCTGTAAATCACTCAAAAGGTCAAATACTTGTCAGCAGGTAGCATACTAATATGTAACGATGACCCAGGGCAAAGTCAGGGAACAGATGATTGGCTTATAATGAGCCTGTGTTTTTCTGCTGATATCATCTCCCTTCTTTTGGAGGTATCCTCACTCTATTTTATGTGGGACAGTCAAGGCCTTTTCAGGTGGCTTGGAAGTCCCAACAACTAAATGGGCACTTCACCGCCTCATGAGTGCTATTCCAGCAGCCCAAAGCTCTCAAGGTTATTATTGGTAGCTTTTGTCCGTTTCTCTAGCCATATTACTAACCTGGAAGAGTGATTTTTCAGTTCCTTTCCCTTCCTTCAAACAGATACAAAGATAATCCATAATAAAGAGTTGACAGTGTCTCCGATTGCCTATTAGCATGGGACACAGCAAGGATGTTAGGAGTTGGGGGAGGTGTTATCAGGTTCACAGGGTTAATTTGCATTGTCTAAAAAAGTAAATCATTTTTGAATCAATCCACTGGAGGGAAATATAGAAGGAAGCATTCAAACCACAGTGCTCAAGCAGAATGAACACTTATTTCACAGACACAATTACAACTGCCAGGGGAGAAAATTTTTCCAAAACTGTTTAATCTCTGAAATGGACAATAAGCTTGTCAGCCTTTTGGGCATTTCAGCCTTGATGCAACGTTCATAGAAAATCCTTCCATGACCAGATCCCATCAGATTCATCAAGTGTCTCCATTCTCTCACAAGAAAAGTGCTTTAAGGCTCTGAGGATGAAGCAAGATTTCTGTGTGCAATATATGCTCCTCTCTGTCACCAATGCAAAACCTGGGGATGCACTGGAAACAGAATTGACAAAGGAGGATATTTATCTTGCAATTGTTTGAGATATTATTTCTAAGCTAATCTCCCCTACAAATCACGGAGTCCAATTCAATTCAAGTCTAATTCAAGTTTGTCTTCCAGAACATCTAAATCCTAAATCCTAAAAAACATAAACTATGTACTTGCTTTGTATCTCTTTCTACCCATCCTCTTCTTAACCCCATGAGTTCACTGGCTATAGAAAGTGTTCAGATTAAGACTGGAATTAGCAGTCAGAGAATTTTCTACAACTGGCTTTTTGTGTTATCATGTCTATTAATGACTGAATATCATAAACAATAAAGTTTATTTAGGAACTAAATTGTCTACAACAATTAAATATGAAGGAAGTATTCAAAAACACAGCAAAAATGATCATATATTTAAAGCATTTAAATTGCAAATGATGTTATTGACAGAACTTTTAAAGAAATTTTATGTTTGGGTTAAAGAAAGATAGTCGAAAGCGATGTGTTAACTCCATAACATTTATAGACAAATAAATATTTAGGATAGATCAGTTTGCCACCATGAGAAGAAGCTTCAAGAAATACATAAAGTTAAAGGGAGATGTCCTTAATTTCTGCCTCACTGAGTCAATGAGAAAAAAAATCAACTTAAAGGATTCCAGAGTAATGACATGACTCATTAGTGTTAAAGCCACTTCAAATTAGATTCGTCTTTACTTACTGAAAGAAGAAAATTATTAATGAGCTTCATGCATGAATATCTGGAAAGGACTGTAGCTCATTCTGCGGGCATAAAACAACCTGAAGTTGTAACCATAAGGGATTTTGTTTTCTTAAACCAGGTTCTAAAGAAAATTTGCTCAACTTTGATTCCACAGCTCACTGTTTGATAAACGGTGCTAGGAATGGAAATGATATGGTCACTAGTCCACTGAGAAGATCTGGGAGTGTTGCATACTATATACTCAGGGTAAGTACCAGAGAGAAGGGAAAATTCTATCATCATCCAGGAGAGATATGCAAAGGAAGGGGGGAAGATGAGTCTTCATTCTTCTAAATTTATGCTATTCCAAAATCTAATGGTAGTGAATTCAGAAGACAATGTAAGACGAAGAAAGATCAAGCCTCTTTTTCTGAATGGTCAGTGTATTGAACAGCTACTGAGTTTGTCATTGTTTCTGGCATGTTCTTAAGCTTGGAACTTGAGAGTCTGCTTCCATTTTTAAGATGTGTACATATTAGGTCCACTTTAGTGCGGTGTCCATTTGAAGCATCTGATAATAAAAATTTGGTATTGGGAAGAGCTGTACTGAATAAGTTGTCTTAGTCTCTGTAAACAAGTTACATATATATATATATATATGCATAAATACAAAACACACACACACACACACACACACTATTGTTTAAAGAAAAATGTACTGTCACAAACATCAGCATAGTGGTATCTGCCAGTTAGAAAAAATAAAAAAATAAAAGAAAATGTAATATTCATGTGGAATGTCAAAGGAGAAGGCCAGAATGTGAAGATTAAACAGGGTTGGGAAGTTTGTAGATAGTGGTGATGCCTCTTGTAGCAGTACTGAGGAAGATACTAGATTAAGATTCTCTCCAGAGGGCTAAAATACTGCCAAAAGAACTGGGCATCTGTTCATGGGCTCATGAGATGATCTATATCATCAATTTGCTTCTGAGGGAAGAAAGGAGCAGAGGCTGACCTTTTTGAAATTCCTTTCCAGTGGCCAGGAATTATGGCAATTGTATTTTTTAGTGGGATGATGTTTCTTCCTACTGTGTATTTGAATTGCAAAAAGCCAGAAGCATAGCGTTCCTTGTTGAAGTTCTTCAAGTTGACAGCCTGATGGCCTTATCTATTTTTATTTACTTTTAAATTTAAATTCAAGCCAGTGTTCCTAGACATCTTCACAAGCTGCAGGCCCTTGGGAAATGTTCCATGGCTCCCATGTGTATCTGAAGTTTGTCCTCCTCATTATGATCGATTAATATTTCAGAGTTAATTTTTTTTTTCTGAAATTGGAATAGATCTCATTTTCCAGAAAGTCATTTATATTGTTATTCATTTTCTTTTCACTGTCTTGTTTATGACTAAAAAATGCACTGATGATTTCGTAATGAAAGAATATTATGTAGAAACGGAAATATAATCTTTGAAAAGTATGACTTTTTATGTGGTAGGTAATATTTCTCTTCAATTTCCCTTTTCATGTGGGATTTTTTCTTTTCTAAAGGGTAATATAAATGTTAGGAGAGAACCAAAATATATTTCACAAATTTTTTCTTTATATTTCTTCAACTACTATAAAATCTAGGGGGATAAGATGATTAAAGCCCTTCATTTATAAAGAATTCTCTCAAAAATCCCAGAAGCTAGAGACAAATTATTTTTATTATTGCTTGAGTTTTGTTAGGGGCATAGAATATACCAAGTTAAAAAAAAAGTTTGTCTCTATTTCTTTAATATTATACACAATATTTGGATGGCTAAAAGCAATACTATTCATTATATGAAAGATACCAAGAAAGCCACTGACTCTGAACTTCACGCAGTCATCTGTTCACAAGCTATTTAATAAATAAATGATGAACACCTTAGCATATGATTACATACGCTAAGTATTATGGTAAGCATGAATATGAATAACATAAAGTCTTTACCTTTAAGAAATGTATAACATAGCAGTAGAGACAGATATATCAGATAACTATAACATAGAACATATAGTCTTTACCTTTAAGAAATGTGTAACATAGCTGTAGAGGCAAATATAATCAGATAACTATAACACATGCAGAAGGTTCAAAATGCCCTGGGGGTTCTAGTTCAGGATGGCTCATTTAAGGGACATGTTCACCTATCTTCCCTCTCAAACTACTACTGACAAGACCTTATAATATGATTGTAAAAGCCAGGGTAAGACTAGAGAACAGCAGAGCAGTATACTAATAGAAATTTCAGTTAGATATAAATAAGAACAGATTGGCAGGCTTTTTGTTCCATGAAGGTTAGTTTTCAGTAGATTGATTTACCTGTTGATAAATGGTTTAAAAAAAAAACAAGAAAATAAACACAAAAATTATCTGTTTAAAAGTATGTAATAGTTGTAGAAATAATAAGGACTAGAGAGGCTAAAATCACTGGAAAGGAAGGCTATTGGACAGGTGTAATAAAGATCTTCAGCTGCATTTTTTTCCTGGAAGATTGTGCTGATTCTTAACATGGGTAGACTGGGAAGGTAGGCTTTCAAATGGGAAGGGGGCAATGTTGGGGACAGAGAAACCAGTGGATATTTTGGCATTTACAAGGATTGGAGTCACAAAATTGGACAACTTAAGTGTCTCAAGACACAACTCATTCTCCCCTCAAAATATATGCCAAATACTGGATGTGTACAGGGTGGAGCTAGAGAGCTAAGCTACAAACCCTGAGTGGTGGGGTGGGACATTTTGTACTCTCCTAGTGCTGAGAGGACAAAAACTTGCTAGGATGAATGAGCTAGTGAATAAAGTAGTGTCTTCATTGCAAGCCACAGAGATCTCCAGACTGCAGACAAAAGAAACCAAAGATGGACTGAGTCTTAATCACAACTTCTAGTGAGTCTAAAGTCAGCCTATTCCTGGATAAATTAAGATGATAGCCTCTCTGCCTAGCAGAAGAAAGGGCAACTCTTTTCTAATGCAAGATCACAACATCTGGAGCCTTTGTAGTCTTTAAACTCAGTCTTCTGCACTTATTAAAATCCTTTTGGGCATGGCAAGAGACAGGGCCATGGGTCCAAAAACTAAGAGAACAGAAATAGGCAACAAGAACAAGTCCATACATGATGTAGGTGATAAGACAAAGACTACAAAATAACTGATTAACATGAACAAGAAAAGCAGATAAATTATACAGCAAAAAGATAAAATGTTGGAAAATTCTATCAGATAATTAAAATCTGAACCAGTCATGATCTGTCTGGCTGGTTAGAATCATATTAAGGTTGATGCCTTTGTATCTGATGCCAGAGGTTCATGTCTCAAGGTTAAACATTTGAGGAAAAAGGATGGATGCCAAGGTTGGGTCAGTGAGAATAAATTGGAATCTGTAGGAATAAACTGGAACACATGGGGATGGACCTAGGCCCCTTCCAGTTTCTCATTGCTTCTACCTTCAATGGGAATTGTGCACAAGAAGTTATAAGCCTTCATCATACAGTTGGTACACCTTTGGCTGAGGATTCAGAGATGCCAAAAGAGGAGTAGTTGAAGGCCTGTCTGCTGCCCAACACCAGTGATGTGAACCAGCAGATCAATGACAGCATGTGTGAGCTGCAACAGCATTTGAGTCTGTTCATGACTTTCCTGGTGTAAATCAAAATGGTCACTGCTTTAATTCCACCTTCCAAATTTCACATGAAATGTCTTTCATGACCCACTTCAACTGGAAACACGGAAGAAAAAGAACCGTGAGAAATGTAGACCAGCCTAACCTAAATGACATAATATAAAGCCGCCATAGAATCTATACAAAATAATTAGGTGGGATTTCTAGAAATAAAAAGTGCTATGTCTTAAAATCAGAATGAAATGGATACATATAGTAACAAGCTGGATATAGTTGAGGACATGATTAGTGAACTCAAAGACAGTCGATCCAAATGGAAGCACAAATAGGAAAAGGGAGGAGGCAAGAATAGAGCGAAAGAGAAATCGTATCACATATATGTAACTTGTGTATCAGGAAGAGAGAAGAGAATTAGGAAGAAACTATATTTGAAGAGATAATGGCAACAAAAATTTTCCAAATTGAAGAAAAGCATCAATCCATAAATTCAAACAAATCAGCAAACCAAAAGCATAATAAATATTTTTAAACCGTTAAGGCATATAATAGAAAAACGGAAGTAATATAAATCATAAAAGAAGCAAAAAGAAAAAAATACATGTTATCTTTGAAGAATGATCTTTTTTTAAAGAGATGGAGTCTTGCTCTGTCATCCAGGCTGGAGCGCAGTGGTGGGAACCCACTCACTGTAACCTCCACCTCCCAGGTTCTGCCTCAGCCTCTTAAGCAGCTGGGACTACAGGTGCATGCCACCACACCTGGTTAGTTTTTTGTATTTTAGTAGAGACGAGGTTTCACCATGTTGCCCAGGCTGGTCTCAAACTCCTCAGCTCAGGCAATCTGCCCACCTCAGTCTCTCAGTTCTTAGATTACAGGCGTGAGCCACTGTGCCCGGCCTGAAATGATATTTTTTAAATGCAAAAAATAAATATCAACTAGCATTGTACACTCAATGAAAATATACCTTAAAATTAAACAGGAAATACTAACATTTCCAGAAAAATGAAAATCAAGACAATTTATCTTAGTAGGACTGCACTAAAGGAAATGTTAAATAAACTTATTTTTCATAAATAACAGAATCATAGAGGAAAATGCAGAAATGAAGGAAAAATGAAGAGCAACACAAAGATAAATATTTGGGTAAATATAAGTGAATATATGCCTGGTGCCATGGCTCACAATTGTAATCCCAGCTATTTGATAGCCTAAGGCAGGGGGTTGCTTGAGCTCAGAAGTTTCAAGATAAGCCCAGTTGCCCACTGAGCAACATAGTGAGACTCTCTGTCAATCTCCCTCACTTTCTCCCTCTCTCTTTCCCTCTGTGTGTGTGTGTGCGCATGTGCGTGTGCGTGTGTGTGTACATATATATGTCTGTATATATATGGCATAAAATAACAATGGTTGTGTTTGGGAAATTTAAAATATATATACAATTAAAATACATGGCAATAATACCAAAGGGGTAAGTGAAGTTAAAGTGTTATAGGTTGTATCACCTCTTATTGTGGAAGAGGTGAAAGTAATTGTTTGTATTAAGCTGTAATAAGTCATGGGTACATATTTTGATATCTTAAGCATTAAAAAAATTGTTTAAAATGTAAAAATAATAAGATAATAAACTATTGAATGACAAATCACCTGATTAATCTAAAAGAAAGAAGAAAAACCAAAGGCAGTTTAAAAAGCCCAGAGAGACTAAATAATAATAAGAAAGATATACATCCAGATATATCAATAAGTACATTAATAAACAAAATAGTTCAAGTAAAAGATTAACATTTTCAAGCTAGATTTTTAAAAATTGTATGTGCTTATGGCAGTAGAGTGGTACCATGCACCACATAATTACAAACCAAATAAAACTGGTATGGCTATACTGATATTACTAGAAATAAACAAGGTCACATCATAGTGATAAGAGGTCCACCAGGATGATATATACCAATCCTAAATCACAATGCAACCAATTAATAAAAACTTAGCAGGTCTCTGTAATCTATAAGCCATGCAGATAAAAGAGCCTCCAAAGTAAGTAACTTTTGCCAGATGAACCACAATTAAGCACAAGATCAGAAGCAACAGAGAAGGCTTCTGAAACTATGGGTAGTTGGACTGGTATTTTTATTATTGTGTGTGTATGTGTATGTATGTGTGTGTGTGTGTGTGTGTGTGGTATGTGCATGTATACCATGCCAATCCCCTGCCCTCAGAGCAGCTGACCTCAATGTTTGCTTTTAGGATCATGCTGTAAATACAGCTTTATAAAGTGGGAATTCTGAGAAGTACCTCTGATAAATTATGGTCTCCTGTGCCAAGGTAAGAGGCTATGACCTATCCTTTTAGAGGGGCCTTTTTAGATATGTCTCTTTTCTCTTGCCTAGTACATACAATAAAGGCTTCTGCTACTTGTACCCATATTTACCACTACTTCTCATTTGTGCTGAGTAAATAAGATGACACTATCAATACTTTTCCACCAAGACAAAATCAATTACTAAACAATTTGAGAGAATAACAGTATGAAAAGAGACTCACTGATTCAACAAGCAAAAATGTAACCTCTAAGAAAGTAGGAGTTAATATAGAGGAAACAGGAATAAAATGGAAATATATATATATAATTTTTTAAAGTGTATATTTAAAAATACATACACTTGAGTGTATATTTAAGCGTAAAAATATATAATTTTAGAAATGTATAAATATATATGAAAATATACATACAGTATGTGTGTGCATGCATGTGTGTATGGATATATCCATATATATTTATACACTTTTTAAAATTTTCATAAATATTTATGAAAAAAGCAATGGGGTGCTATAAAAAATTAATGGGAAGAGTCCTTAGAAATTAAAAACACAATTACCATAAACTTAATAAATCAGTAGAATAGTTGAAAATAGAATAATAAACTAGAAGATTAAAATGAGGGATTTTTCTATAAAAGAGTAGAGATGACAAAGGGTTGAAGAGTATGAAAATGAATTAACTCATGGAGAATGAAGGCCCATATCACATATCCATAAAGATTAATGAACCAACTATATGTATCTTCATGATGTAGAGCTGTACTAATCAATAGTCACTGGCTACACATGGCTATTTACATTTAAGTTTAAATTAACTAAAATGTAAGAAGTTTTAAAATTCAGTTCCTCATCTGCTACTCACATTTCAAAGAAAGGTTCAAGAGACACATGTGATTGGTGGCTGTGTTTTGGACTGTGCAGTGAATAAAGATTCCTTGCAAAGGAACAAGGAACTGACTGATGTCATCGTCTTCATAACAAAATAAAGACACAAAGAGATTGCAGGCGCGTGTCTTCAAAATTCTGAGAAAACATAATTTTTAACCTAGAATTTTACATTGAAATTATCTTTAATATGTGAAGACCGAGTTGACATTTTCAGTCACAAGGTCTCAGAAAGCTTTATCTCATAGGATTCTTTTGAAGAAAATATTTGAGGATATATGCAAGAAAAACAAACAAACAAAAAATCTAAAAAAAGATGACAGTGTGAGATAAAAGAAGAGATGGTCAATAATTTAGCCAAAATTCATGTTTTTACGTCTAAAAATTATTGGTAATAAGGCTAAGTGATACCTTTTTTTTTTCCAGACAGAGTTTTGCTTTGTTACTCAGGCAGGAGTGCAGTGGCACGATCTCAGCTCACTGCAACCTCTGCCTCCTGGGTTCAAGTGATTCTTGTGCCTCAGCCTCTCGAGTAGCTGGGACCCCAAGTGCATGCCACCATGCCTGGCTAATTTTTGTATTTTTAGTAGAGACAGAGTTTTATCATGTTGGCCAGGCTGGTCTTGAACTCCTGACCTCCAGTGATCCACCCACCTTGGCTTCCCAATGTGCTGAGATTACAGGCATGAACCACCATGCCCAGCCTAAATGACACTTTAAATGGCAATTTCCAGGAAATAATTCCTAAGAAAACTGCTTTAAAAAACAAATAAGCTGAATATATAATTGACGATCAGTTTAACAATACACAGGAAGGGGCAGGGAAGTAGAAAGAAAATGAAAAATTACTAAGAGTCTAATTCAGAAAGAGCAATTTTAGGACATATTTAATGTCAACATAGAATTGGAAATTGTAAGTTTACATACTGTTTGTTTACATACTGTATGTTTATAAACATACATTATGAGAGAAAAATTGAACACATAATTACTAAAGAAGAAACAAACAAACAAAAAAACCTAGTAAAATAAGCTTAATACAAAAAAGAAAAAAAATATACAACCAGGTTATATATAATATATATAATTAAATATTCCAATCATTACAATAAATGTGAATTAAGTAAAACACCTCATTAAAAATAGAAGCTATGTCAGATATACGTCATAGTTTTAGCTACATGCTCTTACTAGAATCATAACTACCTGAAAATGGCATAGAATGGTTGAACATGAAGATTCACTAATAAATCAAGACTGGTCCTATCAATCATAAATATGCTTGAGTTTAAGATGAAAAGAATAAAAAAGTATTAAGATAATACATCATAGATACTTAACATGCATCAAAAATATAAGGTCAACTTATTAAAATTTTATAAGGAGAAATAAATTCACTGTTGTTTTTGGACACAAATTATAAATCTATGATATGAAGTAGTCAAATAAACAGCAATGTAGATTATTCAATATTAAAAGTTATATCAAATGAAAATAACTTATTTTTAATATTCATAGAGTACTTATAAAGATTGACTATATAATGCTACAAAATACTTTTACACATTGTGAACAGTAGGAATTATGGTCCACATTTTCTGACTAAATAAATAGTAGAAATAAACACCCCCTTCCTGCAAAAACAAAGAACGACAAGAAAACTCTTTAATTGTATACATTTAAAATTTCACTTCAAATAAATCTTGACTGTAAAAGAAATTCAAAATTAAAATCATAATCTGTTTAGAAGTGAATAGCTGTGAATATATATCAAAATAGGCTACCCCAAAGATAAGCTCAAAGGAAAAATATGTAGCCTTAAAATGTACCAACTAATAGCAAAAAGTGTTGAAAATAATTAAATAATCAACTTAATAAACAACAAAGAAAATAAAAGAAAGTTCAAGGAAAGAATAAGTATGGAAAATTAAATGCAGCAATAATTTACAGTAAGTCTTTAAAAGGTTTAAATTTAAAAGGTTTAATTAATCAAGGTAGGCTTGATTAATCAGAGCAAAACGTGACTGCAAGAATAAAATCTACAAAAATTGACAAGTCTAATGGAAAACTATATGAAAGTTAGATAAAATTTTAAAAATCAGCTTGATTATATGACAAAAATAAAACATTAAAATCATACTTAGAAAGTCGTATTCACTAGAACGATAAGACTAAAAAACACATAAATATAGAGGTACCAAAAATGTGTAAGATCTATATTAAAAATGAAAAAAATGTATGATAAGACATTTAAAAAGCCTTGAACATATAAACAATATATTGTATTCTTGGGTGGGAAGGTTCCATATTTTAATGTGTTGATTTTATATAAATATATAAAGATAAAATTACAATCAAAATCCTAATGATTATTAATCAATTTAAGCCAATAATTTGTTGGTTTATATGGAACAATAAAATAGGCAAGAATCCCGAAGAAAAATTTAAAATTATACCATAATTAATTGGAATCTGTCTCACCAGATATCAAATTTAAAATCAAAATGATAAAAAGACTTAGAAAAACTTTTTTTAAAGACTGAAAGACTTTACTATACATATATTTTAATTTTCCATATTGAAAAAGCTACAGTGAACAAAGTTTAAAGATAACTTGGAGGAAACAGCTATGGCATCTATAATAAACAAAGGTTTAATACTCATTTTATACAGAGTTCTTTCAAAAAATATAAAGACAAGCTAATAGATTCCTGAACAAAGGGCCATTGACAAGGGAAAATATACACTAACTAAGAGACATACGCTGTGCTTGTTAACTCACTAGCACAGGGGAATAAAAATTAAAATAAGAAGACATAACATTTTGCTCATTAGATTGAGAATGTAAGAAAAAAGTTGATGGTACTTTTGAAAATGTGGTGAAAAGAACAAGCTCAGATGCTATCTAAGCACAGTTCTTTTTAATATTACCTGATCTGGCAAGCTCACTTCTAGGAATCTTTTGTGGAAAAAAGCTTACATTTATGCAAAAGACATATATGCTCATTGATAGCAAAAAAGTATATTTTTTAAATTGCCAGTTATAAAAAACTATCTTAAAAAGTTTAAGCAAAACCAAACAAAAGCAAACAGGAAAACCATATGCCCATTAAAAACAAACAATAGAAAAACAAAGGAAATGTATAATATAGGTATACACACATATATGTATCAGTATATGTATGTCTGTATGTGTGCCTATAATCTCCAAGACATATTGGAAAATAGCATTTTAAAAATAACTCAAAGGATTTGATATCAACGAGATAGTCAAGTAGAGTTGCCTAGCATTTGTTGCCCCACAAACAAGGACCAAAACAACAAAGGAACAATTGTGTACTTCTATGGGAGTGACTGCGGAAGTATGCCGGAGCATATTAGGGAGCAGCAAAATCCCCATGGAACACAGAAGCCTCAGATAGCACTGTAGAGAAGGAAGCAAAGCATCCTACCTCTGCTATCCTGTCTTCCCTAACAGGATCAACTAGAAACCAGGGGAAATTTCTTACGGAGAAAAGGTAACCTGGAGACCCTCAGTGGTCTCTATCACTGCCACACATTCCAGAAGTCATTGCCACAGAATGGTCCCTGACTTCTCACAAGCCCTCAGTCCAGTGTAGACAGTGGTCAGGAGTCTACATGGCTGCATTGCCCTGAGCAGGAACCCTCCTGGCACGCCTCACTGCACAACCTAAGCTGCTGTGCCATGGCACCACCTTGAAACTGGAACCATAGCTGAATTATGTCCTACTTCAGAGGCCAGTAGCCATGGACCTCTCCATCCCTGAGGCCCCACCATCATTTTACTATCTTCATACAGATGCTTGCTTTCTCAGTATCCTGGCTACTTGAAGTCTAGGCCCAAAGGAATGACCAAGACCTTTATGTGTGAACTCATAGGCTCCTTATCCCCCAGGGAAATAGGAATATCTTCACATCAGGAAAGCCCCGTGCAGCCTCTGGGCCTGCACGTACCCATTTCCAGCACAACAGCTGGCCTGAAGTCAGCCCTACATTACTGGAGAGAGGCACTGTGCAGCTTTCAAGCACACGCATGCCTATCCATGGCTGGACAGCCAGCTTGGAGCACTCAGATATATAAAGCACGTATTATTAGTTCTAAAGGGAGAGATAGACAGCAATACAATAATAGTATCGGACTTTAACACCCCACTGTCAACAATGAACAGATCACACAGACAGAAAATCAACGAAGAAACATCATATTAAACTACATGGTAGACTAAATGAATATAACAGGTATTTACAAAACATTCCATCCAACAGCTAGAGTCTTCTCAACTGCACATGGAACATTCAGGATAAATCATACTGTAGTCTAAAAAACAAGACTGAAAAATTTAAAGAGACAGAGATCATATCAAATATCTTTTCAAACCATAATGGTACAAAGCTAGAAATCAACAACCTAAAAACTTTGGAAATCTTACGAGAACATGGAAATTAAATAATATGTTCCAATTGGGTAAATAGACAAATTAAAAGGGAAATTTAAAAATTCCTTGAGACAAAGAATGAAAACACATACACCAAAACTTATGGAATGCAGCAAAAACAGTTCTAAGAGGAAAGTTCATACCAATAAATCCCTGCATCAAAAACTAAGGAAGATATCTGATAAACAGCTTCACCATACGCCTCAAGAAAATAGAAAAACAAGAAGAAACTAAGCCTAGAATTGATAGAAGAAAGGAAATGATAAAGCACAGAGCAGAAATAAACAAAATAGAGACTGAAAAATTCAAAAAAATCAACAAAAGATTGATTTTTTTAAAAGATAAAATAAACACTTAGCTAGACTATGAAAAAATATGAAAAGATCCCAAAACTTCAAGTCAGAGATGAAAAAGGAGACACCACAACTGATGTCACAGAAATATGAAGGATTGTAAGAGGCATTATGCACAACTATGTGTCAACAAATTTGAGAATCAATTTGAAGAAATGAACCAGTTCCTGGAGACATACAACTTAACTAAGATTAAATTATGAAGCAACTGAAAATCTGGACAGATCAATAATGAGTGAGGAAATTGAATCAGTAATAAAATATTCTCCATCAAAAAATAAAATTAAAAGCCCAGCCTGATGGCTTCACTGCTGAATTCTATCAAACATTTAAAGAACTAATACCAATGCTTGTCACACTATTCTAGAAAATAGAAGAGTAGGGAATACTTCCAAACTAATTTTATGAGGCAGCATTACCCTGATTCCAAAGCCACACAAGGACACAACAACAAAAAAAGAAAACTAAAGTCCAATATTCTTGATGAACATAGATATAAAAATTCTCAACATGAAACTAGCAAACAGAAAATAGGAGCGTATTAAGAAGATCAATTACTGTGATCAAGTGGAATTTACCCCAGAGATGCAAGCATGGTTCAAAATATGCAAAACAACAAATGTGATACACCACTGTCTCAGTTTATCTGATGTTGTTATAAGAGAATACCAGAGACTGGGTAATTTGTGAAGAAGGAATGTTTATTTAGCTCACAGTTCTGCAAGCTGGGAAGTTCAAAAGCATGGTCCTGGCTCCTGCAAGGGCTTTTGCTGCATCATAACACGGCAGGGAAAGTCAAAGAGAAAGCATACGGGTGTGAAGAGAGAGAATCCTGAGCGGCATCCTGGCATTATGACAAACTCTCACTGGAACTAATCCATTTCTGCAAGAACCAATCCAGTTGTGAGAGGATGTGAACTCACTGAGAATAGGACCAAGTCATTCCTGAGAGATCTGTCCCATAACACAAACAACTGCCACTAGGCCCCACCATCCAGTACTGCCACACTGGGGATTCAATGTCCACATGACCTTTGGCGGGGACAAGCAAACCATATCCAAACCATAAAACCACATTAACAAAAGGTAAGAAGGCAAAAAATATACAACCATTTAAATAAATGGAGAAAAAGCTTTTGACAATATTCAACACCCTTTATGTTAAAATCTCTCACAAATTCAGTATAAAAGGTATATACCTCAACACAGGAAAGGCCATATATGGGAAACCCACAACATAATACTGAATATGCTTGCCACAGCAACTAGGCAAGAGGAAGAAATACAAGGCATGCAAATTGGAGAGGAGAAAGTCAAACTGTTTCTGTTTACAAATGACATGATTTTATATATGGAAAACCCGAAAGATTCCACAACAAAACTGTTAAAACTAATAAATGAATTCAGTGAAGTCACAGCACACTAAATCAACACATGAAAAATCAGTAGCATTTCTGTGTGCTAGCAGGCAACTATCTGAAAAAGAAGTCAGGAAAACAATTCCACTTACAATAATCTCCAAAAATAAGATATCTAGGAACAAACTTAACCAAGGAAGTGACAGATCTCTACACTGAAAACTATAAAATGCTGAGGAAAGAAATTGAGAAAGACATAAATAAATAGAAAGATATCACATATTCATACATTATAAGAACTGATATTGTTAAAATGTCCACATGCCTGAAATTACCCACAGATGTAATGCAGTTCCTATCAAAATACCAATGACATTCTTCACAGAAATAGAGAAAAAAAATCCTAAAATTTATATGGAACCACAGAAGGGCCAAAATAGCTAAAGCAATCCTGAACAAAAAGAACAAAGCTGGAGGCATCATGCTCCTGACTTTAAAATAGATTACAAAGCTGTAAGTACCAAGACACTATGGTACCAGCATATGGTCAGACATATAGATCAATGGAATGCAATAGAGAAATAAATTTACCTACCTACATTAAACTGATTTTCAACACAGGTGCCAAGAAAACACATTATAGAAAAGACAGTGTTTTTAATAAATGGTACTGGAAAAATAGGATATCCATGAGCAGAAGAATGAGTCTAGACCGTTACTTCTCACCATACACAAAATTCAACTCAAAATGGATTAAAGACAAATAGTAAAACCTGTAACTATGAAACCACTAGAAGAAAACATGGGGGAATCCTTTACAACATTGGGCATGGCAAGGATTTTTAAAAGAAGACCTCAAAAGCATAGGCCACAAAAGCAAAAATAGACAAATAGGATTATATCAAACTAAAAAGGTTTTCCACCGCAAGACAGACAATTAACAGAGTGAAAAGACAAACGATAGCATGGGAGAAAATATTAACTATACATTCGACAAGGAGTTAATATCCAGAATACATTAGGGACTTAAACAAAAGAAAAAACCCAAAATACCTAAATAGATATTTTTAGATATTTTCAAAATCACAGTGAGATGTCATCACCTTACTCTATTTAGAATGGCTATTATCAAAAAAAAAATAAAAAATAAAAAAGTGTGTGTGTTTGTGTGTATATAAATAAATAGTTGATATAATAGAAGCAGAGGGTAATACGGTGGTTACCAGAGATTTGGGAGGGGAGCGAGAAGGGAGGGTGGAGGGAAGCTGGTCAACAGGTACAAAGTTACAATTAGGCAGGAGGAATAGTTCTGGTGTTCTATTGTGTAGTAGACGACAATTGTTAACAGGATGGTATTGTGTATTATAAAATATCTAGAAGAGGAGCTTTTGACTGTTCCACCACCATGAGGTGATGGACACACTAAACACCTTGATTTGATTGTTCTACAACATACGTGTATCAAAATATCAAATTGTACACCATAAATACAAATAATTACAAAACGCGTCAATAAAAAAGTTTTATAAGTATCATCTAAAAAACAACTCAAGTGGCAGAATAATGCTGAGAGTATAATTTTAATTTTATCTACTAATAAGAAGCAACAGAAAGAACAAAGAACACAGACATACATGGTGTATGTGTGGATGAATACACGCACAGAAAAAGGAAGAGGCTCTTACTAGGGGTTACCTGTGGACAGCAGTGTGGTTTGAGGGAGAAATGGGGGTGTTCTTTCACATTGTTTTATTCTATTTTTTTCATAGTAGTAAATTCCTCCCCCACAAAAATTATAATATTCAAGTATGACATTTTTCTATTTTAAACAACCATTTTTTAAAAAGAAGAAATTATGTTATGGGAACACAGAGGAAGAAGAGAATACTCTCAGGAAATAATTTGAAATTTGGATCCTAAGATACAGTGTCTGACCTTTAGAAGGTTAGGAGCAAGAAATATTTCTCAGAGTGTCATGACACACAGTATCACATGACACACAGAGATCTAAAGACAAGTAAAAACAAATTATAGGAACAGTCAGAAGAGAGCTATTACTTCGAATACGTTATCTAATAATTCATTTTGCTTCCCCACTTAATGTTGAGAGGAAAATTCAATTCATTTGAAATCATTTATTCATATCCCTAAACTGAACGGCATATTGATTTTGATATTCATTTTCACTACATTCAAGAGGCCTTCGATGTGGAGCCCTTTCCATTTCTAAGTGTCCTCGAATCACCATGATTGTACTGCCTCTCTCTGAATGGCAAAAAGGCACAGCCACGCACCAGGGAAATGCTTCCTGCTCAGTTTAGTTGAATTTAACAAACACTGGCTGAATGACTTTTAGGCGCCAGGTACTGTGCAATGGCTGGAGAAGAAAAGATGAAAATTCTGTATCTTTCCTCTAAAGAATCTTTAAGCCTACCGGGTGAGAACAGAGGCATAAATACCTGAGCTGTGCTCAGGTCACTGTGGGAGGAAAGGGGAGGGGCACCGCACACAGGCTGGGGATGTGAGCTGCAGCAGCATGAACAGTAGCAGGAGTCAGCGAGGGGGGGAAGGTAAAAGGTGGAGGTAGGTCCATGGGCCTGAAACAGCACAGCTGCCTGTGAGGAGGCGGAATCCACTCTTTCTGGATTGTAACTGGTAAGAGTGGGTGGGAAAGAGAAGGTGGAGGTGATGTCAGAGAGGAGGACCGAGGTCAGACCCTTGAGAGCTTCAAAGGAGAATTAAAGAATGTCAGCTCTATTTGGAACAAGATTTGAAGGCTTTTAAGTCACACAGTTAGATTTACTTTATAAATGGATCACTTTGGTGTAGGATAAGAGTACAGGGCAGGGACACTGGTTAGGAAGCATTGGCAAAAGACCCGGATGTCCTGAACTACAGTGGTAACTACAGCTGGGAGGGGAAATGGAGATGTGATTGAGAACCCCATCTAGGAAGTCAATTTACCAGGCTTGGGTTATGGGGATTTAATGAGTTAATATATACCGATAGTCCTCAATTTATGATGGTTTGACCTACATTTAAAAAAAATTTTATGATGGTGCAAAAGCAACATGTTTCAGTAGAAACTGTACTTCGAGCACTCATACTACCATTCTGGTTTTCACTTTCTGTACAGTATTCAACAAAGTCATGAGATATTCATGACTTCATTATAAAATGCACATTGTATTTGATGATTTTGTCCAACTGTAGGCTAATTTAAATGTTCCAAGTATGTTTCAGGTAAGCCAGGTTTAGCTCTGATGTTTGGTGATTTAGGTATACAGTATTAAATGCATTTTTGACTTCCACTATTTCCAACTTCCAGTGGGTTTATCCAAGTATCACCCTATCATAATTCAAGGAACATCTGTGTAAAGATCTCAGACAGTGGATAGCATAGAGGAAACATCATATAACTGTCTGTCATTATTATTCTTGGGTTCGTCATACTCTGTCTTTACTTCTACTTCTTGGGCCATCCTTCTACGTTCCCTCTCTTTGGTTCCATATCTCACTCTTTTGTTCCTATATAATATATATTTATGTTTTATGCATAATACCTGGCTGCTGGCTTCTAGACTGCAAGGTCTTATTTTTTTCTTACCACCCAACTGGCACAAAGTCCTCAAGATATTTTTCATGAAAGGTAGAAAATAAAGGCCATAATATCTTACACATAGTATTTTTAGCTCCTCATCATGCCTCAAAATGCTGAAGACCCACTCTAAATTTGTTGGCCACAGCTCCTAGTATGCTGAGGGTTAAATCATGTCCTACATATTAATGCTGTGATTACTTACTCTAACAGGGAAAAACTATGCCATCCAAGGCTTTGAATTCATCAGTAGCAGACAGCATGTCAGGGCAGAACCACTGTGTTTTAACTATGCCCTGCAGGATCAGGCTCAGCCCTCACAAAACAAACACTTACTTTCTACCACCTTCAGGCTGATACTTAAAAGACTGAGAAAATCCTTTTTTGCCCTGTGCTAGGTAGAACAGCTCCCTAAAGATGTCCCCACTCTAAAACTTGAAATCTATGAATATGTTGCCTTACATGGCACAAAAGGACTTTATAGGTGTATTTAAATTGAGGATTTTGAATTTGAAGGATAATTTTGGATTATTCTTGCCCAGTGTAACCATGGGGGTCCTTAAAAAGAAGGAGAGAGACAGCAATGTGAGAAAAAGATATATGAAAACTGAAGCAGAAATCAGTTAAGTGGGGCCATGAGCCAAGGAATGTAGGCAGTCTTGCATTTTTTGCTGGAAAAAGAAACAGATTCTCCCTTGGAGCTTCCAGAAGGAACACAGCCCTATCAACCCATTTTAGACTTCTAACTTCAGAACTGTATGAAAATAACTTTGCGTTGTTTTAAAGCACTAAGTTGGTGATAATTTGTTATAGCAGCAATAGAAAACTAACACATGCTGGTAATTCAAATCTCGATACAAATCATTTCTAATTTATTCCATTCCGTTGATATAGATCCAATACCTTAAGAACTGCTCTTATATTACAAAGTGTCAGAATTAACATGGCTTCTCTTATCTTTGTATGATTCTAACCAGGAAATTCTTGTAGTATCAGCCAAACCCCAATATTATAAATTTCCATCTATTGTTAATATGAAGTTCATCTGACTCAAGCTAGTTTACTGGATTCCTGCCAATATTCTTTGAACCCTTCCTTGAATGCGAATTAGGCAACAACTACTCACTGCCTGCTGCTCCTTTTATTTATCTTCCAATTTGTGTTTTCTTGTTTGTGTGCCTGTTTATTTATTCTAGACTCCACTGAGTGCTAGAGATACTTCCTTAGACCACAGGCATTAAAATCATTTTACACTACATCAACAATTGAAGAATAACTCTGTTGGTCTTTCCAGAATAAATAATTGCACTCCCATGTATTGATCGAGTTGAAAAATGACAAGCTGTTCAACTCTTAGACTCATATTAGAAGCAGCCCAGACCTAGCCTATTTTGTCCTACTTGGTATTTATTCTAAATGCATATTGTCCTTAGTAAGTTGACACTCTAAACTCACCATCTGGTTTATCCTGGAAATTTACATTTACTTTTATGTGCCAAAAATCTTTCTTATTGGTTCTTGAATGAGAAATATGCCCAGTTTCTCAGAATCAGCTATTTTCAACTTTTCCATAATGTAAAAGTGAGAGTGTGTTCCTGCAGCTATAAAATTGTAGAGAATAAATAGGGAGGATGAAAGGAGATCACGGGTATAGGCTACCAGATGATCACCAGAAACCTGGGGTCCAGCTAAGCCCCTGGCTGGTGCTTACTGCAAAGTCCTTTCCATTCTCTGACTCCCTTTCCAGAGTCTGTTTAGATGCCTTCCTCAGCAACACTGAGGCTCTATGGGTAGACTCCTGAGGGTTATGCTTCAGCAATACTGGGTCCCGGGTGTCCCAACTCCAAACATGATGCAGTCTTCCTAGGTCTCTATGGATACTCTGGGGGCTCTTCTGTCCACAGAGATTAAAATGTTGAAAGTTTTCTGCCATTATATAACTATAGTACTGGGTCAAATTCCTGTAAGGCAGGGGTCCCCAACCCTAAGGCTACAGACCGGTACCTGTCTCTGGCCTGTTAGGAACTGGGCAACACAGCAGTAGGTGAGCGGTGGTCAAGCAAGCATCACTGCCTGAGCTTCGCTTCCCGTCAGATCAGCAACAGCATTAGATTCTCACAGGAGCATGAATCCTACTGTGAACTGTGTATGCGAGGGATCTAGGTTGTGCACTTCTTATGAGAATCTAATGCCATCCCCCCCACCCTCACCTCATGGAAAAATTGCCTTCCATGAAACCAGCCCCTGGTGCCAAAAAGGTTGGAAACTGCTGCTCTAAGGCAGGTCTACTGGTTGAAGTGAAGAAGTGAAAGGAGCCAATGAGCACATGACCAGATGCTCAACATTATTAGCCATCGGGAAAGTCCAAATCTAAACCACAGGGAGATGCCATGTCACTAGGATGGCTATAATGAAAAAGACAGATAATAAATACTGGTTAAAATGTGGAGAAATTGGAACCCTTGCACACTGCTGGTGAGAATGTACAAGGGTGCAGCTGCTTTGAAAAACAATCTAACACTTCCATAAAAGCCTACGCATAGAATTACCGTACGACCTAGCAATTCCACTTCTAGGTATTTATCCAAAGAAATGAAAACTTGCGTCCATGTAAAGACTTGTATAGGAATGTTCAAAACCACATTATCATAATGGCCAAAAAGTAGAAATAACCCAAATGTCTGTCAGAGAATGGGTAGATGAATAAACTGCGGTATATCCATAATTCAACAGAGTATAATTCAGCCATAAAAATGAAGTACAGATACATGCTACAATATAGATGAACCTTGAAAACATTATATCATTCACAACAGACCACTTATTTATCAGTGCATTTATATGGAATAGCCAGAATAGGCAAATCTACAGAGACGCAAAGTAGATTGGTGGTTCCAAGGGCCTTGAGAGTGCCGGGGGGCTTGAAAGGTGTTGGCTAAGAGGTATGGGACTTCATTTTGGAGTGGTGAAAATGTCCTAAAATTGATTGTGAGAATGACTGCACAACTCTGAATATGCTAAAAGCCATTGAATTATACACTTTAAATGGGCAAATTATATAGCACGAGAATTATATCCTAACAAAGATTTTAAAACAAAAGAAGAAGTGAAAAGAATAAGTATTTCCCACAAAGATGATTTCTTGGACTGTGTCACTGGTTACCTGACCATATTACCTCCTCCAGCAACCTCTCCCTCCAAATTCACCTTCCTTATACCTAGGGCCAACAGGATCGAAACCAGCAGCAGCTCCTGAGAGACACAGCTCTGGACTGGTCAGAATTTGAGATGTTTTCTTCAGTTTGTGCAATAACAAACAGCAGGGGCCTTTGTTTGATCCTGCTTGCTTCTTCCTGAAAACTTCTGCCAGAGACCAGCTACATGTCACTTTTCATTATTCCCAAAGAAACGTTTCCCTTAAATATTTATTTCTGCTCTTTCACTCATGCTCCAAGGCTCTACTCCACTATGTCAACATTCATATATATTTACTTCTACTGACTTCTAGTCACTTCTCCGGGGCCTGCTCTACATGGAGAGGTGACAGCTGATTGCTTTTATGACATGATTTGAGTGTTGTCATCTGATCCAAGCTTCTTTAGACATATGATCTACCATTGTCTGCCTCTTTTTACTAGCCAAGCCACCTGCCTGGAACCAGAAACGCCCTTTATGAGTGTCTCCTTAGGCATAAAACTTTGAAGTCTACCTTGAACTGTAAGTGTGCCTTAGAAAGAAAAGCATATTGATATATTCCTAGATATATCCTCCAACAGGGAATCAAACACAGTCATGACTTGGTATTTTTAAGGAATGGGTTGGGAAGGTCTAGAGCATGTGGCACAACCTAGGGAGGGTTTTGCTACTTTGATAACCTCAGCAAAGGTGACTGGGAAGATGCACGGAGCCAGGGAAAGCATCAGGGTAATTAAGATCTGCTTACATCGGCGACTGAAAGAAAGTAAGTGACCATTAGCGCAGATATGAGGTTTTAGAGTAAGAGACATTTCACTTTATCACAGTTTTGCCCGAGACAGGCCCAAATTCCTTCCTTTCTGGGATACGAGTCTTCTCTTTCTTTTCCATGTTAATGCAATATCACTTCTGTTATATTTCAGTAGTACCAGAAGTGGTTGCTTTCCCCCGACCAGGTAGACATCAGCTAATACAAATTTGCAAGAGCCTCAACATTCAGCGGACTGAAGGGTTTCTACATGTACTGTAAGCAGGTGACTGACTATCATGATCTCACAGGCTCCATTTCAAAGCACCTAGCAATATTCTGGAGCTTATTAGCATATCATGTGTCAAATAAAGCCCATGTTTCATATATAGTGCCTTATTAAATAATGATTATGTCTCAAGGTAGGAGCTGAACATATTTCATCTTTTTTTTTTTCTACAGTTAAATAAGAAGGTTACCCTCGGAAGCTATTGACAAGTATGAATGGCCAAATGAACACTGTGCCTGGCACTGAAATTAAGTGGCACCCACTTTCCCCATGCACACGTTGCTCCATGCATCTCCTGTAAAATTATTTCTGACTTTTAAGATTAGCAAAGGTGAAAGATTCATGATAGTGCAGCCTAGGGCTCTCCATGCTGAACCTCATTTTCAGTGTTCTAATATATGATACAACACTGCATTTCAAGCAACGCAAGCCAGAGGGGTTAGATCTGCTTCCCCAGGAACATTGAGGTGATTCTACTTCTAAACTTATTCAGATCTTTCCTTCTTTGGAAATAAAATTCTAAAGTGAGACTGAGTCTTGCCAGTCTGGGTCCTGTCTGGGTTTTACTTGGACCTATTTAGAAACGAATGACAATTATTCCCTGTGGTCTCAATAATTGTCGATACAGGACAAGCTCTAGTTCAATTAATGTCTAAATGCTATTTGATATACCCTAATTATAAAAATAGTTTTGGCTGCCCATTTCTTGCTTATATCACTACTAAAAATAATGCTTCTACTAGATACCAGAAAATATTTGGCCACATTACCTAATAGAGAATTGTTTTGTGTTTAATAGGACTATGATAGAAAGATACCTATTTCCTCATTGTTTGAGGAAAAATACCTATTTCTTCATGTGGAGTTTCAAGTGTGAAATTACTATATGAGAGAGAAGTACTAAAAGCCGCTGACCACTCTATCCTTGAATGAGGTCATGTCTGAAGTATGACAGAAAAAAACGACAATGGGTATGACTCTACTAATATGCTTCTGCACCTCAGAACATCTTTCTTTAGTCTAAATCTTGTTGAAATAACTGAATACCTAGCATCAACACTAATAAATAATAGTTTAGAAAGGCTCAAATAGCAAATAAGGAAAGTCTAACAATAATAAAACCTCACTGTAATATGATGTATCACGTTCCAGGGCCACAGAAGACATTAGGTTATTTCAAATCTAAGACTCCATACAGTGAAAGCCCAAAGTAACTTAGTCTTACCATCTAACATAAGCATCTAAAGGTTCTTTGAGCATCAATTGGGTTTCTCGTATACTTTTATATACAGATTACTTTCAAGTGGTATGAAAGCATAATTCTTCACATTAGATATTGAAGCCATGTTGACCATTTATTTATTCCTCAGATATTTATTCAATATTGCATTAGGTTGAATTGTGGCTCCCCAAAAATATGGCCTCCTGGAACCTGAGAATGTGATCTTACATGGAATAAAGGCCTTTTCAGATGGAATTAAGGTAGGGATCATTAGACGATATAACCCTGGCTTGGAGTGGGCCTTACCTCCAATCACAGGTTATTATAAGAGAAGAAGAAACAGATACAAAGACACACAGGGAAGTTCCACGTGAAGAAGGAGGCAGAGATGGGAGTTACGCAGCTTCATGCCAAGGAATGCCAGGTGTTGACAGGAGCCATCAATTTTAGGGGAAAGGCATGGGACACATTGCCTCTCAGAGCCTCCAGGAGAAACCAACATTGCTGACATCTTGATTTCTGATTTCTGGTCTCCAGAACTGTGAGAGAATAAATTTCTGTTGTTTCAAGCCACCAAATTTGCTATGGCAGACTAGGAGCCTAATACAAATATCAGCAATGTGCCCGGTTCTGGGCTTGGCATTGCCTATAGAGATAAGAAACCCAGTTCCTTCCTCTGAAAAGTTTGTGGTCACTTGGGGAAGAATGTCCAATAAACCAACAATGACAATGCATCAGGATGGATACAGAACTGCCAGGATGCCACGGAGTTCAACCAACCCAGAGGGTGAACAAGAGGTAGTCAGGGAAGCCTTCTGGAAGAGGGGATGGTTAAGCTTAGTTTGTAAAAACGTTCCAGATTATTCAGTTCTGATTATTCCGTCCTGATTAGGACCAAACACACATTTCAGTTGACTGCTCCTACTACTATTGCTGCTTCAATGAACAGAATGTTCAGAGCAGGCAGTCACTAACAGTGTCTGGCACACTCGTCCAGATTTCAAGGCTTATCCAGCTTTCTCAAAGCTCCTTCTCCCCTACATCTTATTAGACCACCCACTTTGTGGGAAAAAAATATTAAGAATTCTTTGAATTAAGACCGTATCCTCTGTAAAAGTAAACATTCAGCCTGCAAGATAGGAACAGATTTTGCTATTACCAGCCAGTAACACATCAGCAGGAATGAACCCAACGTTTCTAAGCCGCCCTAGAGGTGGGAACAAGAGGCATAGCAAGTTGCAGTGGTGTAAAAGCAAAAGAGCAATCCCCAGTGAGTGTCCTTCCAGTCTGATTGGAGCAGAGCTAAGACAAATGGTGGGGAGTTGGGCAGTCAGGATGCAAGTTTCTGGGAATGCGAGAATCAGTGGGACAAGTGTTCAGAAAAAGCAAGTGAAGGCCAGAGAATGAGCTCTGAGAGAGTCGTTGCCATTGGCTGGCCTTCCCACTGGCTGGCCTTCCCATTGGCTGGCCGTCCCATTGGCTGGCCTTCCCATTGGTTGGCCTTCCCTTTGGCACATCCTGCTTGCTGCCAGCACTAGCCAGCCAGCTATCCTCTCTGTCTCCTTCTTAAATTCTTTTCTTGGCTTCATTGATTTTGGTGTATAGAGCTGAAAGCACCCAACTTGCAGGTTTCGTTTCATGTTATTGAGTCTACAGCTCTTAATTTAAACTGTATCTACACTGAGATACAAATTAAAATGTTTTAGCTGAAAATCTGTATTTTTGCCCACACATCCTAAAAATATTCCTATACCTCTGTCATATGCCTTACAAATGTTTAAATATTGTTCATTCACTCTATTTCTCACATATTAACTTTTGTTTTCTCGTGTTATGATGGAAGGAACACACGTTTGTTGTAAGGCAGGTGTAGGTTTGGAGCTCTTGTGGTCTTGGGCAAGTTATCTAATCTCTACTAGCCTGTTTCCCCTGTACAATGGTGTTACAGGTTGAATTGTACCCTTTAAAAATGTATATGTCTAAATCCTTACGCCTACTACTTCAGAATGTGGAGACACAATCTTTACAGAGGTAAGTAAGTAAGAGGAAATTTGGACACAGACATGCTTAGAAGGAAGATTATGTAAAGAGACATAGTTAAAAGATGGTCATTAACAAGTCAAAGAGAGAGGCCTAGAACAAATATGCCCCTCACAGCCCTCAGAAGGAACCAAGCCTGTTGATGTTCTGATTTTGGACTTTGTCTTCAGAACTCGGAGACAATAAGGTTCCGATGTTCCAGGCACCTAGTTTGTGGTCTTTTTCTTTGGCAACCATAGCGAACTAATTCAAATGGCAATAATAATACTTACCTCAAAAGGTGATACACGGAGATTATTTAATGTGGCAGAAATTGTTGGCTGCTTTATCCAAGGCATCACCTTTTCTCACTCACTAACAGTACTCTAACTTTTCTTTAGGTAACAGGAAGAGATCCCTTGATCTGAAACAGGTGGAGGCAATCCCTGGAACAGGGTGAGCTTGTGACACACACAGCTATGGCCCATGAGATATAAAGAAGGCTGCTGTGGGGTTCTGAGAAAGATATTTTTTTTCCTGATAAGAGACGCACAGGAGGAACATCACTGGCCTGTGTTGCTCTTTGTCTCAAGGCTTTGAAGTGGATTGTGGGAGGATGTGATGCTTGATGCTGCTGCAGCCATCTCAGAATGTGGGAACATTGAAGAGGCTAAAAGTATCACAGAAATTGCTGAACTGATAGGGAGCTCTGATTTCATTGATTTGTTGAATCAATTCCAGTGACTGCCTATATCCAGACTGCTTGTCTTAAGAAAAAATAAACTGCTATTGTTTAGGCACTGTTAGCCAGAGATTCTCACAGCAAATCAAAGCAGTCAGGCTCCTGCTTCATACTGTGCGCTCATTAAACACCGCTTACTTTTCCTCTTTGTTCTCATGTTGAAGCTTCTGAAGCTTTGTTCCTGATTCTTCCTTTTGAGGCGTCCTCATTTAGGCTGCCTTGATAGTCTGTCTCTCTATCTTTGGTTTAATTTATGTGGAAAAACTGCAGTTAGCTTCCTTATCAGGCATGTTTTTTTTCTTTCTTTGAACCAGCTCTTAACAATTCACTTCCTTCAGCTCATTTTCCACAAACTGACCTCCTCTCCTCCCCCATCCTGAAAAAAGGAGAGAGAGAGAAGGAGAGAGGGAGGGAGGAAGGAAGGAAGGAAGGAGAGAATTTTCTTGTCCCTATGGTTTGTTTTTGTGCAACTAGAGGATCAGATGCTGGGATAAAGACCTTGCTCTGAATCATTTGCTTTGCAAACCACCATTTCGGGATTTACAAATTACAGAGTGTGACCAGGGCTTTGGTTATGGCTCTAGTGGACAATGGATGGGAAAGGGGCTGGAGTCATTGAACAGGCTCTGGCCTTTTCCATCAGGAGGTCGCTGGTTTCATTTGGCTCAAGGTAATAGCAAGCAAAACTCCAAATGAGAAATAGCTTGTAGGACGAGGGAGAGAGGGGAAGGAGTAGGAAAGGCATGCATTTTAAAACAAATTTTCATTTAATACATCACTGCGAATACTGGAACAAGGGTAAAAAGGGGAAATATACCAGTCTTCCTCCTCCGCCTGGGGTCTTCCCCCCACTATCTTAGGAGTAATCATGATGTATTATTCCAAGAAAGGTTTATGAATATGTAGTCACATATAATTATAGATAACATTTACTGGTATAGCCTTTTTTATTTTCTACAAATGGGTTCACTGTAAATACTATTCTACAATCTGTTCTTTTACTTCAGACTGTATCTTGATACTTGATTGTACATCTATATACACTCCATAAATGCCTGAGTAAATGATAAGGTTACTCTGCTAAAATTATCTTTCAGAAAAGAAAGATAATTATCGCCAGGTCTTTATGAAGTCTCTGAGATTATGAGAAGCTTTCTTTATTACTCAATTTTGAACTAAAGATTATTGTTTGGGAAAGATGCATTCGCCTGAAACAATCTCGGTAGCCATGAGTTTGGATACCTATTGAGGTCACCTGTGACATTGATTAAAATGGGCAAAGAAATTTATCACAGATTAGTTTTTACTTCTTGCAGCAAACAAAAAGCTTCAAGCTTAAAATTGTAAAAACAAGCCTTTCAAAATTATTTACCAAGCAATAGAATAAGTAGTTGTGTTGTGAGATCCAACATACAGCCCTACAGAGTGAATTTTAATAAAACAGTTTTCCTGATGTTCTATGAATGGGTACTTGTGGTCTGTGATAAAATTTCTGGTGATAGCATCATATGTGGGTCAACAAATGCTGTTTCTCAAGTAACAGATGGAAATAAGGAAAATGTACTCTGAAAAAATATGTATCAGATGACTCAGAAAGCAGCTCCAGTTTGTAAAAGATTAATGTCAAAGATGTATGTGAAGTATTAAAATAAAACTGATTCAAGAAATGCAAAAAGTAGAAATATTTCTGAATAGGTTATATGTTATGCAATCTTAAATGTGAATGTGTAACTAGATTAATAAATTAAATACAAGTAAACATTCAATAATTTCATTTATGATTCTGAAAGCATGTACATTTAAGTTGGCCAAAGACTTTTTTTTTAATCTCCATGTTGAAGAAGATGAGATTCTTTTGTATTCTAGGTAACTTTCTATTAGAGCATTATGGAAGACCTATCTCATTCTTAAGGACTGCATAGTATTCCATACTAGAAATGCACCATGCTTTATTTTGTCAGTTGTCTAGTGATGACTATTTACATTTTATGTTCTGCAGTTACAAAGTTACAACTGCTTTTTCAAATATATCTTCAGATACTGTTGCAAGTATGTCCACAAAATAGATTCCTCAATCTGTCAATTCTGGGTCAATTTATATCATAATTGATTACAAGTTTTCATTCCTCCTTCATTTTCTCTCTTGCACACTAAGGGAGGTTCTATTAGTACAGTACAGTACATTTGAGTTATAAGTAGTAGTCAAAATCAGCAAGGGAAATGTTTTATTACTGTATACATTTTCACTGTGAAAGCCCTAAGGTCCCCTCCCCTCCACTAAAGCCCAAGGTCCAAAGAACACAACAGGCTCCTACCAAGGGAGAACCTAGTAGAAATGAGAATCTGGAAGCTGCAAACCTCAGGAAGACCAAAAAGATGAAAAGGCCAGCTGGGGAGGAAGCTAAGAGAGGGGATTCAAAAGGTGATTAGAGAGGAAGCTCTCTGATTTACATGATTTGGACTCTATGTAGTTTGATAAGTGCTTCATCCTGTAACTCCAGGAATACTTTCCTTCTGTTAATGGAACTCAACGTTCACACCCTACCAGATGTTGTGGGCATTACTAGTAGGTTACTATAAATACTGCCAATTCCCTTCTGGTAAAGCCGTCTCAAATTATGCTCCCACCAACAGTTTTTCCCCATATTCTTACCAACATTACATCAAGCTTTTTAATTATTGCCAATTAGTGAAAAATGATAACTCAGTGGCATTTCTTTATAGGTATTGATCGACTTACGACCTATGCAACTTACAACCATTTGACTTTACGACCACAATCACTAGCCACGACTGCTCTGCTGTAGATTTTTGGAAACACTACAACATTCTGATGTGTATCAAGAATATCGCTACCGCCTGGGAGGCTGTGACGACAAAGTGCATGAATGGCATCTGGAAAAATTGTGTTAAGCACTATGTTAATGATTTTGACGGATTTGACAGTGAACATGAACTTGAAACGATTCGGGAAAAAATAGTAAAACTCGCTAAAGACCTTTCTTTGGAGTGTGAAATGGAAGATGTCGAAGAGTTGCTAGACAAAGAATCCAGAGAACTTACAAATGAAGAGCTAATCTAACTAGAAGAAGAAAGAGTGGCGGAAGAAGAAAGAAGAGAAGCAGAGAAAGAAGAGGAGGAGCCAGAAAGAAAGTTCACCACTAAGGGATTATCAGACGGTTTATCTTTACTGAATAAACTTCTTACACATTTCGAAGCAATGGACCCAAACATCGAACGATTTGCAAGGATTGAACGGATGGCGCACGATGTGCTTCGTCCTTATCATGAAATTTATGAAGAAAAAAAGAAACATACAATTCAGACAAAGTTCACCACGTTTATGAAAAATCAACTCCGGTAACCCCAACTGCTGCCTTAGATGATGACATCAACGATCCGCAGCCAAGCACCAGCGGCCAATAAAATGTTTCGTACATGTTTATATATTTTGATATGTTTTGCAATTGGGAAAATGTTTCCTATGGTATTTTTTACACCCGTATTTTGTATTTTTGTATGCACCTGTATTTTGTAATTTTGTATGTTTTGCAAATATTAAACCAGTTGTACTGGTAATGCAGTGTTTTACTTAAACCTGACAAATGTAAAAATAAGAAACAAAATGGTGTAGAGATGATACAAATGGCATAAAATGAACAAGAAAATTATGATATATAACAATAATGAAAGAAAATTATGATACAATATGACTTAAAGATTTTTATAACATCATTTCACAGAACTGTACATATAGCCTACTCAACTTACAACCAAATAGTGTTACGACTGGTCTGTCGGAACCAATCGTGGTCGTAAGTCGAGCACTAGCTGTAATTATATAAGTTTAAGCATCTTTTCATGGTCATTAACTAATTGCATGTTTCCTTCTCTGTATATTTTGTTGTTTATATATTTTATTGATATTTAAAGAGTTTGTTGTATATTAAGAAAATTAACCCTTTGTCTAGTGGGGCAAATTACTCCCCCATTTGTTATCTTATATTCTTTAATTAATATTTATGGCTGTGCAGAAGGCATACATTCTTATGTAATCAAATTTATCAGGTTTTGGGGGGTTTTTTTGTATGTGAAGTGTTGCAATAATTTAAGGCCAACTCAGAAGACAGAAAAGCAGAGTCTCTTCCCAGGCACTTTCCAACAAAGTGACCTTGGACAAGTCATTTAAAAAGTCAATAAATTTTTTTCTCTATAAAGAGGAAATTTTCTCTTCTTTCTCCTGTTTTTTTTTCCCCTGCTGTGTTGAGAATCAAATGAAGCAATGTTTATCAAGGCTCTTAACTCCTCAAAGTCTACATAAATGATAAAGTAGTTTAGATCTGGAAGTGGAAGTTAAATGTGGAATATTTTTAGAAGATGAATACCTCTAAAATAAACTCTCCAATTAGGTAAAAAATAATGCAACTTTGTGGATCAACTAAATCAGCTTCAAGCAACATTACAGGTTTCCTAAAAAACGTCTTTCTCCTGTTAATCAAAATTCTCCCTAAACCATCCCAGCCACCGTAAGCCATCAGGTCACCTGAATGATGCTCACGTTTGGAAAGCTCCTCATGTGTCTCATCAGTAGTAGAGATAGGTGGTTAGGAAAAATACCTAAGTATGCCTCGTTCCTAGAGAATCTAAGCAATTGAGGGCAAAAAGAAACAGCAAATTGGTGATCAAAATGGAGCATCAGCTGTGTTTATGATAAAAGGAATTGGGGAATACGAAAAGATCTCCGGTCACCTTCTCTGCTTGGGACTTTACATCTCTGACTCGGCCACTAGATGCAAATTGAAACACAGAGACCAAGATTCTGCTCAGAGTTCTGCCTGAGCTACCAGAAGCAGCTGTATGGCTTGTTTACTACACGGAGTCACAGGGGCAAGGCCTTTGGAGCGGGACACAGATTGGTGTAAAGGGCACGAGAGAGTGCCCAGTCATAGGGTGGCCTAGGTATGTATCAATATTGCGGTCCTACCCCTGACCAATGCAATCAAAGGGCTTCAGGCTCTCTCCCTTTTCAGATGACCCTCCCTTGGAAGAGAGTAAAGGCAAGTGAGAGAAAAAGAAAGGGTCATGCTCTTCTATACTGCCCACATAGAGGTGCTAAATGGAACCCCTTGGGAGAGTTAGAGATCAGGCTTCAGCCATTAAGATTAGGGGCTTTGATGCAGATGGTAGTGGCTTTAAACCTACCAACTTTAACTGGACACTTAAGCCATGAGAGCCGTAGCTGCCTCCTCTCCAAAATGGGATATGAATACCTACCTGCTGGGCTAGGGGCAATATATGTCAGGCTCACTCCTGACCACTCCTTAGCCAAGTAACTGGAGCAGAACATGAACTCAAAAAATGTTGGTTTTCTCTCTATATCCCCCTAAATCTTTTCTGAGGAATAGGTTGAGTTCTGCTCCTTCATCTCAGTGCAAGTGAATAGTCACAGATCAACCCTCCATCCACTGTTTAGTTTTACATTCTTGCTTCTAATTTCTTCACAATCTTGAAGTCTTTTCTTTTATCCTCTTCCACCTGGGCCCAATAACCTAACTCTGGATGTTGCTATGGCTCTCTTCAGAGCTCTCTTTTAATCCTCTCCACTTCTCTTAATTTGGGGAGCAATAGATTGAGAAGTCTCCCCAAGGCTAAGAGGGGTAGGTGCAGGTACATCAGGCTTCTCCTTCTGTGGCCCCCTGAAGCTGCCTGCCTACCATTATGCCTCACTCCTGACCAAGATTCAAGAGTCTTTTTCTCCAAATTCACTTGATAGCAATGATTCTACATTTCCTCCCATTCCCGTTCTTGTGGCTACCCCTTCCACAGAGAATTCCAAATTAGGGTCATTAACACTCATGACCGGGTCTCCTGAAGAAAGCAGAGCATCTGGTACCCTTGGCAAGGATCCAAATTGTAACTGTTAAAAACAAATCCTTCCAAATAAATGAAAAATAAAAGAATGAATACCAAAATTTCCAGCATTCTTCATCTATTTGAAGAAGCCAGAGGGCAGAACGGCCCCAGCTTTGGAGAAAGCTCCCACCCAAAGCCATAGAGCACTCAGCCTTAGAGGGCCATGACTTCAGGATGCAGACATATGGAGGGATCATTTGTTTCTCATTTACCCAACAGATAAGAATATGGAAATAGTCTGAGTCCATTTGTTTGATGGGCCTCCTAAGCCGGTAATAAACAAATCAATACAATTAGTTTTGGCTCATCATCGTTAGGGAACCTTCACTGCTGGGACACAATTTAATTATACCTCTTGCTCCACAGGAAAGCAAATCTATTCCAGCTGGGTGGCCTCTCTTGGGGTTGTGGCAAAGTGGAAGCGGGTGGGGAGGCTTGGAGGCAGTTTCTGTATGACCTCGGGAAGATGTTGTGCATGTGTGAGGCACAGCAAGGGGCTGTCCAGGATGGCTCTAAGCGCTCTTGCTACAAGTTCTTGGAAATTCATTTGAGCAAATCTGCATTCTCTATGGAGCTCAGAACTATAACAGTGCTAACAGATTGGAACAATGAATAAAGATTAAAATGACATTGAATCCAGCTCTCACATCTGACCAGAAGCCAGAATGCCTGGTGTGGGTTCAAGTGCTTCCCCCACACCCCTTTGTAAAGGTTACATAACTGCCTTCTGCCTCAGCTTCTCCAGCTGAATCTCTGGCATGGTATAACTAACAAGCAGCTACTACTCTGTAAATGAGACCTGGGAATTTAACTTTTTGTACCCCGGCTGGTGCTCAGTGGATTTACAGTTTTGAATAGTGTCTGTCTAAATCTTAGGCAGATTTTTTCATATGGAGGGAGGAACCATTTCACATCTTTCCATTTGATTCCTTCACCTCCACATAGACTTCATCCTGAATCCAGATCTAAAGAGATGGTACAATTAGAATAATTGCAATTTTGATTTGGAAGTGATCTTAGAAAAATCAGTGTGGCTAACATGCTAAGTTTCAAATGAGGAAACCAAAGCCTAGAGTGGCTAATTGGTTTGCCCAGATTGCCCAGCTTGGTGAGGAAAACTTGTTAAACTAAAAACTCAGCTGGAAGGTTTCCTCTGCTATACCAACCTAACAGAAGATTTTTCAAGTAACCAAACATCTTGGATATTTAATTTACTATTTTGGATCTGTAGTTCTTTCCCATGGGGCTCCAAGATCATCAATGGCAAAGAATCATTTGTCCAAGATCAAGCAGCTTTTAAATTATAGTGGTCAGTAATCAATTGAATATACAATTTTGGAGTTGACTTTATCTTACCTTTCTTCCCAAAGTACTGTGAGATACATATTGATTTAAAAGTTTGTCTTTAGGAAGGGGAGTTAGAGGGGAAGAAAAAAGATTATATTTAAACACATGAAAGGGGCCTAAATTCTACAACTTGGAGGTAAGTTACCTAGGAAAGTTTCTTGATCTTCATCAGACTGTGAAGGAAGTTAGAAATAAGTTTTTCTTTTTTTAATTCAACTAGAAAATGTAGGGAGTGATTGCCATGGTAATTACCATGAGTTACCCTAAGTCATGATAGTTTTTGCACCTTTGTTTGAGATGGCAAACGCAGTCATACATATCTTCCCACCAGAACAAGAAATCCCACCCTTAAACATCTAATTCATATGCAACAATATTATGAAGAGTATACTGTTTTCTCAGACACATTTTTTAATAATAGTAAAATGAACAGTAAAAAATGTCTGTAAAGTAAGTACCTGGTACACACACAGTATGTACCTGCTATGGTTAATTTATGTGTCAACTTGACTGGGTTATGGGGTAACCAGATATTCAGTCAAACATTATCCTGGGTGTGTCTGTGAGGGTGTTTTGGGAGGAAATTAGCATTTGAATCAGTAGAATGAGTAAAGCAGATTGCCCTTCCTAATGTGGGGGATACCACTTCCAACGTGTTGAAGATCTGAACAGAACAAAAAGGCTGACCTTCTCCTGAGTAAGAGGAAATTTCCTCCTGCCTGACTGCCTTGGGCTGGGACATAATTTTTTTCAGCCTTCAGACTCAAACTGAAACATCTGCTTTTCCAGGGTCTCAAGGCTGCCAGCTTTCAGATGGGAACTATACCATTGGCTCTCCAGAGTCTCCAACTTGCTGACTTCTAATCTTAAAACTTGTCAGTTTCCATAATCACATGAGCCAGCACATCACAATATAAATCTCTTCCTACATATGTATGTGTGAGTGTGCGTGTGTGTGTGTGTGTGTGTGTGTGTGTGTATACACCTGAAGTATATATATACTTCATGCTTTAGCCAAGGATAGGAAGTGGAAGAAAGTAGGGAAAGTAGGGAAAGTACACACACACACAGACACACACACAATTAGTCCTATTCCTCTGGAGAACTCTAATGTACACTCAATAAATATTTTAAATGAACAAATGGATTAGAAAACCTAATTCAAGAAGCTTAAGAGACTTTGTAAAATCAAACTTTCCTCCAACAAAAATAAGCAACTTTACCTAAAAATAGATTTCCCCACCAGAATGTCGGAAATGAGGCTGCTAGATATTTAAGGTGGCATGGATTCCAGGAAGAATAGGATGTGGTCGAGATATCATTTAGCTCTCACAATGGATAATAAATGTATTAGGAAAAAGGCACCAGGAGTGTGTTCAGAAATCCTGCTGCCAAGACTGGGTAAAGGTTGTAATAAGACATCAAGACATTCTGACAATATATTCTACTAAGTGAAAGACTTCACAGAGTTGCAGAAATTGACAAGATACTAACGCGGTAGAAAGCCCTCCTAAGCGCCCAGGCAAAGATGACAATGGAGTTCTGATGAAAAAGAGGAACAAATCTGGAGGTGTGGGTCATCTTCATGAACCTATTCACAACCCCTAAGGAAATGGCCCTACATACAGGAACATTTTCAGATTGTGGAAGTTTCTGATGTTGACTCCAATTTGAAAAATATCTGAATCACTGAATTCAACACCTCTTCTTTTTTAATGTACATGTTAAAATGACAAAGTGGGCCTAATAGATAAATCAATATATGTTAAATAGATCCTGAAATTAGACCAAACTGAATAATAAAAAGACAGAAATCACGCCCAACATTTGTACTGTTTTTTATGCTGAGGAGCTAGAAACACATCTATATCTGTTATCCCATTTAAAGCAGAGAGAGAAGCATTCTTTTTGTATGGTCCAGGAAGGCTCATATGTAGAAGACTAGAAGATTCTAAATTCATAGGGGAAATTTGAAAAATGGTCAATCAAAATCAGCAATCAGTACTTTGAGATCACAGTGCCAAATCAGGAGTGAAGGCTAGGCTTGAGAAAAGAGACTAGAGGCGAAGGTATTATAGCTGTAGTTCTTTGTGATTTTATTTCATACTTGGATTACATTTTACTTCCAATATCCTCTAAATTCCTTTGCTTTACAAGTCCTCTTCTAAGGGTTATTTTGCAGCTCCACTTCTCATCAGTTTCTCTAGTCTTGGTGTGCCTGTAGGTCATGTCTTTTGGACTTTGCCAACTCTGTATGGCAGCATCTGCCTCTCTAGCTTCCTGAAAAATCTCCAGCACAACTAGATTTATAGCAGATGTTCTTTACTTCCAAAGACAGCATTCAATTTTGAAAGGTTGCTAAATGATATAAGCAATTGAACAAAAAAATCTGAAATTGAACTTGATGGGAAGTCAAATGAAGTATAAGAGGTCTAATGGTACAATTAATTTTGGTTAAAAAAAAAAAAAGTCAGAAGGTGTCAACTCTTTGTTTCCTGTCCTTCCTCTTCCCCCTTCTAGGCCAAACCCTAACGGGAAGTAAGAATGTAAGGTTAGAAATGACTTAAGCAGTCCCAATCCTAAGGCACCAGACCTCTTTATTCAAGAAAATCAGCTAGTTAGTAGAACAGGTAAAGGTACATGGTTCATGAGTGTCATGATTGGTGGTACCCTGCAATAGATCTGCGGGACCCCAAAACTTCTCAAATCATATGCTTCATCTTGCATATTTATTTAACCCTGCTCTCCTTCCTTTATTAATTCTTTCTTTGAGCCCACCTAGATTCTTGGTCAGTACTTCCCTCGGGGTGGCTTATAGGTATGCTGGGTAGTCCTACACCATGGCCTACTTCACATTCAAATTAGGTCTGTGCATCTACCTTCTTGTATTACTGTGGTGTTACAACATGAGGGGTGTGGAATGGTTTGGTGTCCCAAGACACTTCGGATGGCACAGGTGGGGTTCATTATTGATGATTGGCTATTGTCAATCAGTTTTCTTTCAAACGTGGGCAAAATGCATCAAGTTTTTATTATCAGACAATCAGATATTTAATTTTCAATAATAGATGATGTTTTTCTTTAATTTTTACTATGCATATATTTCTCAGTCTTTTCTTTTTTGTATCAGCCTATTTTCCTTACTTCATACTACTTATTCTAAACCATCACTACATCTACTATTTCACTTCCCATCATATATGTGTTATATTTATTTGCTGTAAAGACTGCTAAGTAATTTTTGTAGGCTTATGCAACACCAATAAGATTACTTCTGTTCATCTACTGCTACACCTTCAGTCCATTCTTAAAAGGACAATGTGTTCACTCATAGTTGGGGAAAGAGTGAAGACATGGAGTGAGAAAATCCAGCTAGCCATGGTGCAGGTTGCTTGACTTGTCTATACTTTAGGTTACTCATATGCCCAACAGGAATAACAATGTATGGTGCTGATGCCACAGGACAGTTGTGTGTATCTAACTGTGTACATATTGGGATGTTCAATTGGAAATTTTGGCTGAACACTCAGCTCTCACAGTTATCAGAGACCAAAATGATCTGTGAAATAGGCCAGCCTGTAGGGCTTGAAAAAGAGACAACAAAAACTAATTACATGGCTCGTAAACAATTCAGGCACACAGAGGATATAAAGGGTTTGAGAGGAGAAAGGACTTGAGGGGGAGTTTCTTTAACAACAGCTGTACTTTGAGGTCCCTCTTCCAAACCAGTTACTGCCCCTTCACTTCTAACCTACTGAAAGGGATTCTGACAAAATCACTTGGAAATTTTGTATCTGTGCCCTGCAGCTGGGGAGATACAGTGAACTGGCATCTCACTTCCACTGGTAACAATGGCAGATGTGTCTCCTAGAGTTTCTAGAAGTTTTATGTTTCCCTTAGATTAAACACAGGCCCTACAAACAAGGCACTCAGAATGAGGTTGTGTTTACTCCATCCTGATCAATGGGGCCTTTGAGATGAGAGACTAAAAACTCAGCATGCGGAAGCCAGGGGTGAACACCACCTCCCAATTCCTGTGGACTGTGGAAGATGTAAAGAACTAGTCAGAGGGAAATACATGATGTGTATCAAGAGAACTGTACTACTGAAAGTTTCCCAGTACAGGGGTGGGAGGGGCATTTCAAAGAACCTCTGAAAGTATTCCATGAGACAAGGAGTTTTAATAATGGCCAGACCCAGAAAACACAAGGCCAGCTTACAGCAAAACTGTTGATGTAAGATATTGCCTCTTCTCCAGCCCTCTTGCTTCAACTCCAAATGATCTATAAATAACAGCTAGGTAGGGCAGTGAGAAGCAAGAAAAAGAAAAGAAACTGGCCAGGTGCACTGGCTTGTGCCTATAAGCCCAGCATTTTGGGAGGCTGAGGTGGGCAGATCACCTGAGTTTGGGAGTTCGAGACCAGCCTGACCAACATGAAGAAAACCCCATCTCTACTAAAAATACAAAATTAGCTGGGTGTGGTCGTGCATGCCTATAATCCCAGATACTCGGGAGGTTGAGGCAGGAGAATCGCTTGAACCCAGGAGGCAGAGCTGGTGGTGAACTGAGATAGCAACATTGCACTCCAGCCTGGGCAACAAGAATGAAACTCGGTCTCAGATTTAAAAAAAAAAAAAAAGAAAGAAAGAAACTAAATGCATTACATTCCCAGACTGCAGGCCCATTGGGAGGAAGAGGAGTAGGTGTAATTTTGAATGAAGATGGAAGGTTCTACCATTATGTGGAACTGGACACTTAAAGTATTAAATTATAACAGTATTTTATTCTTTAAGTGACCAGAATACTTTTTATTATCTAAGAGATATTAGAAAACCTCTGGGAAGGCCCAGGATGAGTGTTCATCCAGGAGCAGCGAAAGAACTGAATATATTTTAAAGGGAGAGGTGACAAAATAGTTTTATCATTGCACTTCACAATTTGTGTTCAAAACACTTGAGATACACAGAAACATACACACTATGTATATGACATATTGATATATATTATATATCACATATAATTTATATGTGATACGCTATACATAACTATATATATCACATAAAATAATATGCTCAAACTTGAGGTGTCTAAGGGGACTACAAAATAAAACGGAAATTTCCAAGGCCAACCTACGAAATGCAGATTTTTTTTAAAGTCTCTGGATCCTAGAACTTACTATCTGCTTTGAGAATCCAAGCAGGCCTAGAGAGTGGTGAGCAGGACAGCCAGGTAAGGAATCTCATCAGAAAACTCTCTCCTCTCTAGCAGTCTTTACCTTCCTACTTCTACCTTGGGTCTGGAGAGGGGATATGCAAGAGGGTCACCGAAAGATCTGTGGGCTATTTTCAGGTGAGGAGATAAAGAGGACTGATACCTAACTAACCCCTGACTCCCAGAGGCTGTTGGGGCAGGGATGTAAATGTTTCCCATGAAGCATGTGAGGACCACGTGAGTGAGACAGCAAGTGTGGGATTTTCTTACATCATACCTAAAAGCCTCTCTGGAAGATTTATACCAAGGCTGGGTGTGTTCCCTCCAGCTGCTTGGGGCTTAGGGAAGAGCCACCAGAGACCATTTAGACTAGAATATGTGCTTAGGATAAGGGCCCTCAGAAGAAAGGGCCTGCTGGGGGGTCTCTGAAGAGGACATAAAAGTTTCTTCAACCAGGTACAACTTGAACCGTGTGAGAGACTCAGAGAACTGACAGCAAGTAAGAACTACTGAGACTAAGGTCTTATCTCCTTTTCTTCCCTCTCACCTCTTGTCCAGACCTGAGTTGGGCAGATCTGAAACAGCAGTAATCAGGTGAGCAAAAAGGTGAGCATGGAGAGGGCAGAGAATGCACCTAAGTCCCAGGACCCCTCCTAGAAGCAGGGTTCCACCTTTGAAGTGGAGAAGGCTTAATATTAACTCCAGTTCAGAGCTTTGATTATTCTGTGGAAGTACAAATCATATTTTCTGAATTGAGCCTATGTTTCTGATGTCAAGGTATTTTACGATGTCTATTATGCAGAGAATTATGGATCCTTTTGGAATTTTCATCCACATGCAGAGAGAGAGAGAGGAGAGAGAGAGAGAGAGAGAGAGAGAGAGAGAGAGAGAGAGAGAGAGAAAGACCTCTCCTAAAAGGTTTAAAGGGATGGTGAAAGATAATGGTCAACAATAATATAATATATCCTAGTGCCTGTCACATAGTACATACTCAATAAACATTTGGTGAATAAATAAGGAACATGATAATTTTAAACACCTGCAAATTACGAATCTTCCAACAGTAATACTTCCAAATAAGTTCAATATTATAATAACAATTAACAGTAATAGTACTCAATTACCTGCAATCTTGCTAAGCAAGGTTGCAAGGTTTGCGATGGAGAGCACTCATTCATCCACGCATTCATCCATTAACTTAAGTAAATTAATAAATGTTGACTAAACAACTACTTTTTCCCAGGTATGATGCCAGGCACTGGAGATAGAATAATGATGCAGCACCTGTCTTCACATATCTTACTGTCCGAAGAAGAAGGCAGACAAGCAAACAAGCAATTGCTTCTAGAAATGCTGAAATTCTGACTGGAATAGAGAAAAGAAATGAAGAAGAAAGCTGATTAGAAAAACTTTATGAGTTGAGTTTGCCCTGGGCCTGCTGAGTTCTGGGCACTCAAGGGCCAGCATGAAAGAGAACACAGGCTTGGAATATAGCAGTCCCAGCAAAGAACAAGAGAAGGCAGAGGCTGCCAAGTAGGCATGTTGTTATTCATAAATGTGTGCAGAGCTGGCTCTGGAAGTGGAAGCCCTATTGCATTTACAGAATCATGGACAACTGACAGATGCTGGAATGGACTGGATGACTAGTGGGGGTCAAAGGGCCAATATGCCCTGTAAATTATTTTGCATTGTGTTGAATTCACCCATGCATTTCTTTATTCAACAAATACGTATTAAGTGTTGGCTTTGTGCCACTCTGTATAACTACAGGGTAGATCTAAGCTTACCCTGGTCTCCATGTTGTTAGTTACCGCTTTGTTTTAGGCTGTTTTTGCATTGCTCTAAAGAAATACCTGAGACTGGGTAATTTATAAAGAGAAGTGTTTTAATCGGCTTATGGCTCTGCGGGCTTTCGGGAAGCATGGCACTAGCACCTGTTTGGCTTCTAGGGAGGCCTCAGGAAGCTGACAATCAAGGCAGAAGGTAAAGGGGGAGCAGGCACGTCACGTGGCAAAAGCAGGAGCAAGTGAGAGAGAGTGGGTGTGGAGGTGCCACACACTTAAATGACCAGATCTCATGTGAGCTCAGCAAAGTCTCACTTACCAACAAGGGGATGTCCCAAGCCATTCATAAGGGATCCATCTCTATCATCCAAACACCTTCCACCAGGCCCCAGCTCCAACACGGGGGATTATATTTCAACATGAGATTTGGGCAGGGACAAATATCCAAACTATATCGCTCTTCTTCTTAGGGCTTCTGGTTTTACTGTTCTCTTAGAAAAGGTAGCGGCATAACTGAGCAATTAAGAAGAGCAACTTTGGAGTCTGGGTGACACTTGTCAAGTTATTGAACTTCTCTGAACCTCAGTTTCCTCATGGGTAAAACTGCTATAGTTAAAGCGCCTCACTGGAGGGCTGTTGGGTGTATTAAATGCAACAATGCCTGTGGAGGACTTGGCATGGTGCCTTGCCCATAGGGAGCCCTGGGTAAAGTGAGTTATTTATCAGTATCATTCTCTTCTTTTCTGTTCTGCTTCCCAGTGAATTGCACACTTTGTTGTACTTACCACAAATGCTGTGGTGTTAAAACTATTCCTGCTTTGTGAAGCCACTTAATACTGGTATGTGGACAATCTCTTCTTTTTTGGTCTTCCTTTTAATCAGTGTTATTGCTAACAACTTGGAAGCAATACAGTAATTACGACTCTGAAAGGAGTGAAATCTCAGGGGCTCATAACCTTTCAGAAAATGAAAGCTCTCCTGGGCTGAAATTCTGAATCTTGGCTCTTACTACAAAGATGAGGATTTTGTGTGCACGTGTGTCTGTGTGTGTGAAGAAAATTTGTTAAAATTCTCTTTAAGACATTTCTAATTCATTGGAGCATGAACAAAAGGTGTGTCTCATCTCTTTAAAAGAAATTCTGTGTGCCTTTTTCAGTGCATGAATATCTCAATAAGCAGCTTGATTTTAAAATGTCAAACTTGCCACAGAACTTGGTTCTTGGGTAGGACAAATGCCTTTGATTTGTTTGAAGAAATTTGATTTGGAAATAGCCAAGTGATTAGTTGTCGAGACTACGGCTTTGAAGTCATAGAGTATGGCTTTCTATTATGGGCCCTAGTGGAGCCCCAGACATTTGCATGTAAAATATTTCTAGAACTTTTGCATATGCTTAGGTATTAAAATAAGCATGCCTAATGCATTTATAAGATCCCATCTGTCACATACACAATGCACTTTAAAATGCTGCCCAATGAGGAGACATCATCTTGTTGTTTAACCTTAATCAAATAGGAGAAAGAACACATAGTGCTGATGAACTATGACTGTTAAAGTATTAAATGCATGGCTGTATTTAATTCTGTACATTGCACATTTGGGATACTGTCAAATAATAGCTCTTATGAGATCTCCATTTGAAAGAAACTCAAGAATGTGGAGCTGAACCAAAGAGAGCAAGAATCATTCAAGCATAAAAATAGAAGTCTAAAAAGGACCTTGAGAGGTTATAACATCCAATTGCTACTTAAAGTTACAGACTTGTGGGTTGTTAGGGTTGAGGGAGACCCAAGGGAGATCACCTACTCTAAACCATTCATTTAGCAAATCAGGAAACTGGGGTTCAAGTTAGAGTTTGTTGAAACCTTACTGGTGCCTTTCAGACTTTCAAAAAAGAAAATTCTCCAACTTCTCCTAGCAACATATTCTAGTGCTTAATCATCAGGAAACTGCGACTACCTTAATTCCATCCAATTAGGCCTATTTTCTTGATGAATGTGGTTTTAAAATAATAGCACATCCTACATCTTCATAAGTGACTGATGCTGGAACATGACACTATAGCAAAATGTGAGAAATGGAAAATAATTAATTCAGAGATCAGAAAGCTCACAAGGGACCTAACCAGAGACTTTCAGTGGATACACAGTTACTGCATGATGACGCGGGGTCAGGAGGGTTTGAAGCATGTTGTCTGCTCCTGAATTACAACTCTGTCCCTTACAAACTGTGAAAATCAGCCAATTGCTTATCTTCTGTAAGTCTCTATTTCTTCATGGATAATAGCAATGGAAACTAGTGGAATGATGCTTCAAAAAAAAGGCTCAGAGGAGAGTCTAGTGCACTTAAATACTCAATATATGGCATTTTGATTGTGGTTGATATTACTGTTATATACAATATTTTCAGAGTAATAAAGAGGGTGACTACTTGTTATTATTACCTTTATCATCTCTATCAAATGTGTTACTTAAGATATATATTAATGTCTACATAAAACTTGCTGCTCAAAGACAGCTTGAAGGTCTAGTATTTGCGGAAGGGTTAAGGGGAGTCCTACAACTGATGAGGATGAAAGGATTTTTATCAACTTTCTCCCTTGGAGGTCATTAAGGATGACAGCAGCTAGAGGCACTATGTACCCCTCCAGAACACTGAACTAAGTTACACTGCCATATCATTCAAATCTAGAATTTCCTTACTTTTACCTATCCAACACCATCTTCAAATTCCATCTTATTTTCCTAGTTTCATGTGGCATTAACTCATGTTTACAGTTAAAGAAAACTTAAAATCAGACAAGGAAAGCTGCATGCACAAGGTTTATGTCCAATCTCAAGATTCAGTTATAGAAAATAGCTCTTATTTTAACCTTTTTTCAAAAACGCAGGAGATAACTCTTGCTTGTTATCACTGGAGATTCTAATTTATCTCGGTAAAATGAATTTCAAATGATTATTGATAGTGATAACTCTTATGCAAATCTATTTCAGTTCAGTAGTTGAATGTTAATTTGCACTATAATAAAAAGCAAATCCTTTAAGTTCTTTTCTCATCATTAAAAACAAATTGATGTCACAACATAACCAGTAAAGAAAAAAAATCTTTCTCTATTATTTCCATTTGTTAGTTTCACACATTTAATTACAGATGTGGGAGCTGTCAATTCTGTTGCCTTTATCAACCAGCAGTTATAGATAACTTGGCTACTTTCAGGTCAGTATGTTGTATTTTTAAAACATGCAAATTTTTAAAGTGTTGGTTGACCGGTATAAGGATAAACTGGGGTAATAAGGAGTTGCTATGATTTGAATATGTCCCCCAAAGTTCGTGTGTTGGAAACTTAATCTTCAATGCAACAGGAATGAGAAGTGAGACTTTTAAGAGGCGATTTGATCATAAGGGCTCCATCTTCATGAATGGATTAATACCTTTGCTGGGGAAATGCGTTATCATGGAGATGGGCTTCTGATAAAAGGAAAAGTTTGTCCTCCTTCCATCCCACCCTTGTGCGTGTTCCCTGTATACCATTTGATGCCTTCTACCATGTTATGACACAGCAAGAAAGCCCTCACAAGATACCAGCACCATGCTCTTGGACTGACTTCTCAGCCTCCAGAACCATAACCCAAATAAATTCTGTTTGTTATAAATTGCATAGTCTGCTCATTATAAATTACCCAGTATTCTATTATAGCAGCATAAAATGAACTAAGAGCGGACTGACACATGCACACTCAGGGGAATCTTTACAGGCCGAGAGGTAACCAAGATCTCAATTATATGAGGCTATGTGAGGTTGCGGAAAAGGGAACAAATTTTATTCTGTCTGTTTCTATATTCCAATGACCCTCCCTGCTGTAAATTAGTTACTGGAGTAACCTCTGTGAAGATACACGTAGTTCCAAATAGCCTCTCCTTGTGTGGAGTGGAAAGTATTTAGTTCTGCTATATGTCTCTAGAATAACAGGTTAAGCCTGTTTACACTGTTCTAGGAAGGCTCTTAAGAATTAATAAACTAGGGACGGAATACAGCCATAAATCTGACCACAGAGAAGGTCAATTAAAGAAAAATATGTAAAAACACATGACTGGAAAAAATAGTAGTACTAGGGGTATCTCTAGAGCAGGAAAGTCAGATCATTTTCCATTGTGGGTAATGAAAACAAATTCTCTGAGTGGGAGTTAGAAATGCTGAACCTGTATGGCAAGGAACTTGACTTCAGTGAGGAACTGAAGTCTCCCTAGAAATTAGCTACAGTAAATCAATCAGAACAGAAAAGCCCAATATGCCTAACACAGGATAAGCATTGGCTCAATCTGGGAGTCAAGAGAAATCCATCAGAAAACAAACCAGGAGGAACTCCAGAAAACAAAAGGATATGTATATGAACATTTATGACAGGCCACCATCCAGTAGAATAATTCCTCTGCCCAAGCAAAATAACCTTTGACTCCCATGATATGCTAAAGATGGCAACTGCAAGGTGAGTGAGGCAGCCTGAGTCTGAATAGGCTGAGACTTAACTCAAAGATCATAATGTGGGCTAAAGGGAAATTAGTCCAAGACCAGGCAAACAGAAGGGAATCAGACGAGGTTAGGAGAAGCAAGACACAGGACTGTGCATGTTCATGAGACCTGGAGGAAGGTAGGAATGAGTGAGTGCTTCACCACAGCAAGGAGCAGGGCCTACCTTCAAAAAGCACTCACAGCTTCTCATCAGTCCTTGATACTCCCCTTCCAAAGAGGACCTTGCCATGGATCAGACTGCTTTAAAGACATTTTTTTCCTGATCACAGGCCCACAGGTTTCACAGTACTGAACAAAGGTGATCAAGAACAGAGCTCACCAAAGAGGGAGATCCGTGGAGGCATCTCTTCAGAACGAGATATGGAGTAAAATGAGCAAAGGCTTTTGTGTCTTCAGTACTTAGAATGGTGTCTGGCACATGACAAATACTCACTAAATCTGTATTGAGTGGGTGAATGACTGAATGAACCGGTGAGAGGAGGCTGTTGAGTGTGCTCTCCCTTGCTACAACCCTTGCACTGAGAATATATAGAGTGAAGAGCCCCAAAAATGCAAGGAGAGGCAGACCAGACCAGCTCTGCTCTGGGCACAGGGACAATGTGCTTGGGCTGTCATGGTCTTGAGCTGCTTCTTCCTTGACAAGGTGCTCTTTCTGAGCCAGCATTCCCTCATGACTGGATTGGTGACACACCAGAAGCCAGGCTTCAGCGCAGGCTTAGGGAGATGGGAGCAAAGGAAGCTGCTTGACCAAATCTGCTCCAGGCCCTACATTCTGCTCAGACTGACCCCAACGAAAAGGAATTCTGGTCTGGCCTGGCTCACAGAGGACCTGTGTAGGGCCTGGGGCCAGGACCTCAACCAAGAGGCTCCTTTGCCTGACCTTGTGTTCTCAGGACATTAAGGAAACAGTTGATGGCACAACTGGAAGATTCAGAGAGTGAGTCATGTCTCCATCTGTCTTTTTAAACACATAATATGGTATTCACCAAAAAATATGCTAGATGAAAGAATGTGATCTAGTCTCCACATATCCAAGGATAAATATTTCAAAGTACGTTATCTGTTTTAAAATTATTTCTTCTTTTCTTTATCTTTGTAATCAGTGGAAAACAGAGGGAAATACAGGAAAGCAGAATAAAGGAGGAAAAGGATGCTACAAGTATCTCTAGGGAAGCAACTTGGGACATGAGTCAGAGAGACAAGACCATACTAGATCACCGCTTCCAGGAGGATATTTCACTCCTGGGTCCACGGAGGGTCAGAGGCCAAGGCACAAGAGGCTGAAAGAGACACCAGCCTCTGGTGTGGAATTTCCTCCCAACAGCTGATAGGAAAATGTCTGTGAAAGCCCTGCTCATGAAAGGCTATTGAAGCTACTTGTACACAACGTGAGTAGAGCCGAGGGCGGGCCACGGTTCGGCTGACCAGCTGCTCATTGTCATAAAGGGCAGCACAATTTTCAGTTGAGGGTTTTAATGGCAGCTTATGCCTGATGCCATAAAGCCCTGATCCAAACTGCTCCTCTGAGGAAGAGAAAAAAAAATTCTGCAAAGGCCGGGCTCGGTGGCTCACGCCTGTAATCCCAGCACTTTGGGAGGCCGAGGCGGGTGGATCACGATGTCAAGAGATCAAGACCTTCCTGGTCAACATGATGAAACCCCGTCTCTACTAAAAATACAAAAAATTAGCTGGGCATGGTGGCGCGTGCCTGTAATCCCAGCTACTCAGGAGGCTGAGGCAGGAGAATTGCCTGAACCCAGGAGGCGGAGGTTGCGGTGAGCCGAGATCGCGCCATTGCACTCCAGCCTGGGTAACAAGAGCGAAACTCCGTCTCAAAAAAAAAAAAAAAATTCTGCAAAGCACAAAGATATGGTTCAGAACTAGTGTGCTGAATGGTCCCCAGTCCTCAAAGTCATACCTAATCTCATTGCGTTTCAATGAAAACAGTTCTATCCCATCAAAGAATATGATCAATGGTCTCATTTCATCCCAGAATATGTCTGAATCAGAAAAAGAATCACTTAAATATTATTTACTTAATGCATTTCTCTCTCTTTTAAAAAATACTTATTGGCATAAGCACCCTAGTAATAAACAAGACAAATGTATACTAGAGCAGGGGTCAGCAAACTACAGTCAGGGAAGCAAATCCAACCGATAGTCTGTTTTGGTATGAGCTAAAAATAGTTTTCATACACTTAGAAGGGTTGTAAAAATAACAAAGAAGTATGCGATTGAGATCGTATGTGGCCTGCAAAGCTGAAATATTTACTCTCTGGTCCTTCATAGAAAGTTTGCCTTCTACATTAGAACATTGTTCATTTTCTGACAACCAAAATTATGAAGAAAAAAATAAGAAGTAGCCAGTATGTCAGTTTTGGTTTGCTTGAAGGTTTATAAAAACTCCCACCCAAATGCTCATCAATGATAGACTGGATAAAGAAAATGTGGCACATATTCACCATAGAATACTATGCAGCCATAAAAAAGGATGAGTTCATGTCCTTTGCAGGGACATGGATGAAGTTGGAAACCATCATTCTCAGCAAACTAACACAAGAACAGAAAACCAAACACCACATGTTCTCACTCATAAGTGGGAGTTGAACAATGAGAACACATGGACACAGGGAGGGGAACATCACACACTGGAGCCTGTCAGGAGGTTGAGGGACTAGGGGAGGGATAGCATTAGGAGAAATACCTAATGTAGATGATGGGTTGACAGGTGCAGCAAGCCATCATGGCACATGTATGCCTATGTGGCAGGCCTGCGTGTTCTGCACAGGTATCCCAGAGCTTGAGGTATAATTAAGGAATAAAAATTTTTTTTAAATGCTGTGAAACAGCAACATTTGTACCCTAGGAGAGAAATCTTAATGACACTTGTAAAATGTACCGTTGTTACATAATATTATATCACACATTTGTTACATTTTAATCCTTGACTAAAATGCAGTTGGCCCTTGTTTCTTTATATTGCAAACATTCCTGGAAAATAGTCTTAGTGATAAGCCAAATATGTGAAAGTCCCAAATTACTAATTCCATGACTATACTTACCACTTACTAACTTGTGCCCTTACCAGACTAAGTGTTTTTCATACATATTCTACTTTACTCTTCAAAAAAACCCCAGTATACAGCATTCTCCCCATTTGACAGCTGGAAGTGACTGAGGTTTTGAGGACTTGATGCTGTATCCACAGTCTCACAGCTAATAAGTGATGGGACAAGGGCCTAAACTCAGTTCTTGCTGAACACAGAGCATAAGCCGCTACACTACACTGTAGCCTCTCTGAACTACGCTGTCTCGCTTTAAAGAGAGACTATTTTTTTAGTTTTTACTCTTCTTGCAAATACTGCACAACTAGGTGAGTGGGAAGTAGCAATACTGCCTGCCAGGTGAAACCTCACCACCTCAGTACTCCCAGCTTCCTCCCTGTGTACACACAGAACAAAAGTAGGACCATTTTGAAGGTTCTAAGAGTCCATAAATGGAAAGCATCTCTTATCCTTTCATTGTGATTTAAAAAGCTGAGGTTAGGGTTTCCTATTTTCATTGGTGCTATTTAAAGGAAAGACTCTTCAATGATGATAATTTTAGTTGAGTGTGTATGTTGCTTTCTTCATTTTTACATAAGCGGTGAAGCTTCCAAGAGGTGCAACTAAAATAAGGTGCAATCCCACAGGATGCGAGGTTGGATTTTTCTCTTCACTGGAGTCCTCTGCCTCTCCTCTCTTTCTCGCTTCCACCTTCACTTGACATCTGTTCCTGTCCTACGCAATATAGGAGTTAGAAGGAAATCAGAAAACGCACTTTAGGCTGGAACAACAGGGATGTCGAGCTGGCTGCATCTTTTTGTTTCAACGAAAACAGCTAATAGCTATTCTAATCACTTGACTCCATTCTCTGCTTCTGGTTTGTATCTCCATCTGCTGAGGAATGTTTTACATGGAAGTTGTGGTATCACATCAAGAAATAACAACTGCCAATTGGACTTATCTTCCTCCAAAATCCAGGTCTTTATCTAAACCATATTGCTGTTCACAACTTTATTTTCGTAGAAATAAAGTGTCATAGTCATCTTTATTTCTCTTTCTCCTTTGCCCCAGATCCAATCATAAGGCCCTGCTGAAACTTGCCACCTACTCTCTCCCACATTTTCCTCTACCTTTCTTTCTGTACTTTCCAGCTCATCGCCTGACATCTGGATTACGCCAGTGGTCTTGTAATTTGTCTCTCTGCTTTGAGGTTCTTTCTTTTCATGCCCTATTGCAGCATAATAAAGCTCTCAAAACTATTCAGCTTAAAGTGACAGTCCCATGTATTTGCTTACAATTCTGCATTGTGGGGAGGCTCAGTAGCAACGGCTTGTCTCTGTGTCACATGTGTTGACTGAGGCAAGCTGGCACTACTAACATGTCCGATGTCTCTGATAGGGTGATTGAACTCACTGTGGCTGTCTCAGTCTATCTCTTTCTATGGGTTTTCATCCCCTGGGTCTCTGTCTACTTGGTCTTTCTCCCCAGCAGGCCAGGGAAATTAGATTTTTTTTTAACATGTTAGCTTAGGATTCTAACACGGCAAAAATGGAAAGTGCAATGTGTCTCAAGGTTTAGGTGCAGAGGTCCCACTGTGCTACTTTTGCCTTATCCTAATTAAACTAATTCCAAGCCCGGCTCAGATTCAATGGGAGGAAATGTAGACTTCACCTCTTGATGGGAAGAGTGATGAAATAGCATTGCAAAAGGGCATACAGGAAAGGAGGGCTTTTCATGTGAACATCACAAGATAAAATCCACATCATACCATGTATGTTTCTACCTTAATGAAATGCAGTCTACTAAAAATAAAGAGATGATCAGCACAATCATATGTGACTTTCCCATCTATAACTATTTTCAAGGATCCATTGGGTAGGATAGAGGCAGGATCTAATTAAACTCTGAAAGTCTACCATCCCAATAGCATTGCAAATTTATAGGAAACAGGATCATTTAATAACTCAAGAAATGTACGAATATAATCAATCATTTATTTGTGGCAAAAATATTTTTTAAGTCCAAGATTTACACTGCAGACCACAAAAATTTTCAAGTGGTTCATCTTAGATTTGTCACCATCTAGAAATGTCCCACCTGTGGAAGCAAATGCCAGAGTCTCGCTGTGTGAGCACAATTTCTTATCATACCTGAATTCTCAATCCTTTTGTTAGACTATACATTCTGGCTACTGTCATCATGTCTCCAGGAGTTACTGCTGTGTAACTTCTTCCTTTATGAGTTCCATTCTATTCCTCACTCCTGAAACCTCTTATCTCCCATCAGATGAGCTTGTTTCTATTTCACAAAGACAGTAAGCTATTAGTGTCGAATGCTTTCAACTCTGCATCCCACCCCCAGACAAGCATTCTTAGCCTTTCCTTCTTATTACCTCCACCATAGCCTCAGCCTTAGAGAACAAGAAGCCCCTTCAATCCAAGATTTACCCATCCATCTATCCATCTCTTCTCTGAATTTCATCCTCACTCACTTTTCAGCACTATTACTCCATCAATTAATCCTTCTTCCCACATTTTTTATCTGTCACTCTCTGAGCCACTTCCTTTCCACCAGCATATAAAATATTCACCTTTCACCTAATTTCTGGCCTGTATCTGTCTATGGCCTCATATTCTCTCCAATTTTCATAATTAAGCTTCAAAAGTAGTCTCAACTTGCTATCTATGCACACGCATCAAAAACAACAGCTAATTTTTACCGAGGACTCGTAATGAAACTGGCACTGTTCAAAAGCGTGTTACCCATTTGAACTCATTCACTCCTCATAGCAGCCTTAAGATAGTTCTATTTTTATTCCCGTTTTATAAAGGAAAAGATTGAGGCAGGGAGAGCGAGTGCTTTGGTAACCGGCTTCTTGTCAGCAGCTAGTGGGTAGCGGAATTTGGGTTTTAGCTTGGTTGGTCCCTTTCCAGAACCCACATCTCACCCACTAGACTACTCAGTCAGCTGCTCATGCTATTCAGTCCACTGTCCTCTGGCGTCTGCCTTCACCACTTCCCTAAAACTGTCCTCACACAGATCACCAAGGCCATTCTAGTTGCCAGCGGCAATTGACACCTATTGGCATTCATCTAACTTGGCTGAAAAGTTATTCATGAAGAGAAACAACAGAAGAGGAAAACTGAAAAGAAAAGAAATGAAGAGAAAAGAAAAAAAAGAGAGAAGAGGCTTTCAACCTCTTTTTCAGCATAGGAAGTGAGCATGGAAGCCTTATCCTTGGCCAACACAGACGAGATCAAGTAAATGAATCTTTTACCCATTTATGCTTTACATATTTTAGACAAAATTTCCACATGGCAACCGTAACATGTCAGTCATTTCAAATAACAAACTCAAAAATGAAGGCAAGATGCTCAATTGTGCTTATAAGTGACCCTACAAATCAATGCTTACCTCCTTAAGTGCCATGTGTTTCTAGAGCCACTGAACACCTGCACAGACCATGGGCCTGCAAAGCCCTTTGGCCCTTAGAAACACTTTATAAAAGCCAGTATTTTAGCAATGGCTCAACGACATTGGCATTTGCAATTGTTGAAAAGCCTCTGTGGTTAAAAAAAAAAAAAGTGACCCAAATCCTACTCAAGTTAGAAAGTAGAACTTGGACATTCTTGTAAAAGCTGTTCAGAAGAGCAAAATGACAAGAGGTTTCAAAAATGATGCCTAAAGACTGACGAATGTAAAACAAAAGGAAATAGTTCATTCTTAGATATTTGGATATTTAAAATTTTTATCACATTTACAGGGTTAGCAAATGTTTATTGAATGCCTAACACATATATGTCACCATACCACATTCAGAGAGATTTGAAAGAAAATAGGGCCCTACTCTTCTTAGGCTTTAAGTGCTAATGCTCAATAAATTTGCAAACCAGATTAACACGTATTCATCCATTAGAAATATATCGTTTGTAGGCTGGGCGTGATGGCTCATGCCTGTCATTCCAGCACTTTGGGAGGTCAAGGCAGGCAGATCACCTGAGGTGAGGAGTTTAAGACCAGTCTGACCAACTTGGAGAAATTTTGTCTCTATTAGCTGGGTGTGGTGGTGCATGTTTGCAATCCCAGCTCAGACTTAGGAGGCTGGGGCAGAAGAATCGCTTGAACCCAGAAGGCGAAGGTTGCAGGGAGCCGAGATGGTGCCATTGCCTTCCAGCCTGGGCAGCAAGAGTGGAACTCCATTAAAAAAAAAAAAGAAAAAAGAAAAAGAAATATGTTGTTTGCCCATCATGGGTAGGTAACTCGCCGCCTTTAAGAATCCCACCTTCAATGAGCAAATAACTTCTTGGGAAAAAAAGACAAGGGCACCATGAACAATGATACAAAGTAGAAACATATTTTTAAGCACTTAGAAAAGCAATAGGAACATATTTAAGCATTTGACAAGTACTTGTTAAACAAACAGCAAGTGCTTTAAGATAGGTTCAAGTTAAGTGCTATAGACAGTAGATGAAGGAAATCAGTGGGTGTTTCATGAAGACAGTATCTGAACTGTGCCTTAATGGTATTCAGATGATCAGTGGTTAACATGGAGGAAGTCATTCCAGGGAAGTCACAGAGGCAGGAAAATCCAAGGATATGTGATCAGTCACTTTTGGCAGGATTGAGAGGTAGACTGGAAGAAAGGTTAACCAAGGAGTGAATATTTTAATCAATAGATGATAAAGAACCAGAAACATTTTTGAAGAAGGGTAGAACAGAATTAGAAATAAGACTTAGGAAACATTGATCACAGGGTTTTATTAACAAAGATCAGGTGGTGAGATTCAGAGAGGGAAAGAGATCAAGTCATGTTTGTCTTTGTATCAACATCTGTAAAGGACCTGGCTGGCTATCAGTAAGCACAGTGAATATCTGTCATGTGCTTACAACATCCAATCTCTACTTCTGATAAAATCACCTCAGCATAAGAATTCCCGCCCTATGCTCATATGTGGAGCTAATCCTGCTTCCAGTACAGAACTGTGACCCAGGTACGCTCTTGGCCAGTGATGGCCTCTTGGGATGGACAGGTGACCCAATTTGGACTGATGAGATCAATCCTTGAGATTTTATCCAAACTCTTGGGGAAGAGAAGCCCTTGATATTTTCCCTCGCTATTGGATTTGGGGAACCATGAGGGAAAAACCTGTTTGAAAAGGGAGACAACACAGGAGAAAATGTATTTCATGTTTGTGGCATCAGTTCCTCACTTCCTAGTTCTTCTAACTTCTTTTAACTTGCAACTGAAAAGGAATCTACCTGATAAAATAAGAGCTTCCTTTAGTGAATAAACAGAAGCATGAGTGATTGATTTTATATACAGAAACACATGCAGTGGGAGTAAAGCCCAGTATCTGGCTAGCCAATCTACTATATCATTTCCCATTCCCAGATGTCTACAATCAGTTTGCTTCATGTGGAATCTTTTGCAACCATACGCTATGATTCACTTCCACCCAACAATATTATGATCTATGTTTCTATCAAGTCGGTCACAGAGAATCATAGTGCTAGGCACACAGTGGCAAAGAAATACATCCTTTGCTTAATCTGCTGTAGAACCTGGGTTTTATAAAGAAAATTCAGAAAAAACTGAAAAGGAAATTTTGTATTATTGCTGTTAACAGGTCATCATTGTTGGTCCTGATGTATCAATGTGGAACAGAAAGTAAACTTCCACACTTTTCTTCAAGATGGTGACATCTTGGTCTTCAATTATAGTCAATGATAACACTAATGATATTTATTTAGTAAGGTTTTAGTGTATTCGAATTGCTAGTTACCAAAAAGTATATATAATTTCACTGTAAGTAAAAAGTCGTTAACAATCTACATAGCACTCAGCTGATCCTTATGACCACTGGGCAAATACTAGAGGAGCAAGAGTGGCCATTTTCATTTGTGCTCATCTGAAGCAATGTGTCCATTAATACAAAAGATCAAATATCCCTCAGAACATTTCAAGCTTATTTCATTCTAGACGTTTTCTACAAACTGGTCACAACCACTCAATATTCCCGTGGTTGCATTACATTGCCCAGGCTTTGGCTGCTCTGAAATAAAGCAACTGCTCACCTCTGTCTTACCTGTCATTAGATTGGTGGGCTTGATACATCATTCATAAACCTCCCGGGGTTATTTATTGTGAATCTTTCTGGCTCAAGTCACATTCGATCAGCATATTGAGAAACAAGTGCTCCAGCCAGTAACAAAACTCTTATAAGAAGAGAAATGATTTGAAACATATTCTGGATTCAGCTTACCTTAATACATTTAACTGGATTAGCTGTCAGGGATATGTTTCTCTGTGAATTACTTGATAAATTTGTGACTCTTCTCCCCAGGGTTCTAAATTTAATTCATTCAGTATTTACTAAACATCTATACTATACAAGATATTGTGCTAGGTCCTGGAGCAATGCTATGTTTTGTACTATTGGATATCATCCCTCAAATTCACAAGGAGGTTACAAAAATGTAAATAATGATGACATGAAGGAGGAAAGAGAAGGATGTGTGTTGTGTTAGGATAGCAATGAATAGGGAAAAAGAAGTCTTTTAACAACAGTCTAGTGTTAGAAAAGTAAATCATTTTTGGCTAAGTCCTAGGTTAAACCATTACAACATATAATCAGAGGAATTCAAAACAAACGTATGTAATAATTGTTTTCTGCACGAATAACATGATTTTATTATCCAGTCAATAATATTATAATAATCAATTGATTACCCTTTGGTGAGGCTTTCTTTTTTAAACTACCAAGACAGAATAAAAACAAATGAGTCCACATCAACAGGTACAGTGGCCAAGGAAAGAAATTATTTTTTCCTGCATGACTTCAGAGTATTTCCCTCCCTCCCTCCTTTCTTCCATTCACATGTCCTACCTTCTTTCCTCCACTTCATAAGTATTTACCTCAAACCAATAAAAAGTTAAGGAGAAATTTCCATAGTTTTTGCTGTTGTCAAATTATATTGATTTGAAATCCCTTATAATGATTACACTAGCCCATCATACTCTGGACAGGGAATCCCATGGTCCCTAAGCCTCAATTGAGATCACAAGAGTCTAGATCCTCAAGTACTACAAAATCTTTTGATAAAAAATACATAAGAACAAGAGCAAACCCCTAAATAAAATCCTCCACTTATCAGCGCATTGAGAGGAGTGAGTGAAAGCCGCCTTGAGCATTTGCGTTATTTCATTAACTTTAAGGCTGCCATATTTACTGATGAGAAGATGACAGATTTGGGGCCAGTCTCCTTCAATATATGTTTGTGCTTCACAAAGAAAAATTAAGCATTCTCATTTTCAGGATTTTCTATTTATAAAGGTCAAGCCTAAAGAATTCTTTGTTTCTTATCATTTGAATGCAGAAAGCTAATAACAGACTCTTCAATGTGTCCAAAGTAGCTACTTAAATCACAAGCACTGAAGTATTTACAGGAAATGTTTGTGTCTAGTTGCTAACCAGTACCTAAGTGAGGGTCTTTTCTGTTTTCTGTATGCTACTTTAATTTTTTCAGGATTTTACGAACTCAAAACATTTTACATATGGGCAAACAATAAGCTAAACCCAACCCCCACTCACTTCTCTATCTTTACAGAATTGAAAGGTAGGGAGATGGAAGAAAGAAAGGAAGGAAGAAAGGAAGAAGAAAGAAGGAGGGAAGGAAGAATTGATTGATTCTGGTATATACGACACCCTAATTTTAGCAAAAAAAAAAAAAAAGAAGAAGAAAATATAAGAGAGAGGCTGGGCATGGTGGCTCACACCTGTAATCCCAGCACTTTGGGAGGCCAAGGTGGGCAGATCATGAGGTCAGGAGTTTGAGACCAGCCTGGCCAACACAGTGAAACCCCATCTCTACTAAAAATACAAAAATAAGCCGGGCATGGTGGTGGGAGCCTGTAAGCCCAGCTACTTGGGAGGCTGAGGCTGGAGAATTGCTTGAAGGTGGAGGTTGCAGAAAGCTGAGATAGTGCCACTGCACTCCAGTCAAGGTGACAGTGCAAGACTCTATCTCCAAAAAAAAAAAAAAAAAGAGAGAGAGAGAGAGTAAGGAAGAACTTTCATAAACATAAATACCAATATTTGGCACTTAAATGCAAGCTACTCACTGGTGGCTTACATTACAAGGAAATGTCCTTACCTGATCACTGCTGTAGACTTTTACTCCATTGATACAGTCAAAATTGTATTTCATTTTATTGCAATTTATATGTTGCTGCTTTTAAAAATTATTTCAGGCAATAGTTCATTTATTACATATTTGGGTACCCATACAGTTTAAGAAAAATATTAGAAAAAATTTCTCCTAATTATTTTAGCAATGCACAGTACAGGAGAAAAAATGAAGACTGTGGATAGGAATAGAGAATTAATTGTCTGTTAGTCCAACATCCAGTTAACCACTATTGATAAATTTAAAACTTTTTATTCCATTTTTCCTATGAATGGGTAAAAATTACAATATTGTATGCCTAATTTTATCTCCCTTTTCCACATAACTTTACTATAGACATTTAATCAGATTACTATTTTTCTACTTTATTTTCAATGCCTACTTAATAATTCATCATTTGACTATAGCATGCTTTCTTTAACCAATCCCCAGTTGTTGGGCATTTAGGTGATTTCCAAAGGTTTTTCTTTTTCCCTATGTGATATTTATGAAACTGATTCAAGCCTAGCAGGGGTAGATCACCTATATTCACATGTTCTTCTGTCCTATAGTTCTTTGGGATAGAGCCCCTTCCAAAAAGCCTATTGACGCCTCTCCTATCAGGACATTTCACGGTTCATGGCCACAAGCTACACTGCTTCATCATGTTAAATGAATGACTTCCCTCTAAATTATCTGATCTTAAAAGATCTTACTCCAAGTGCCAACATTAAAAATCCCCAAAAGAACAAGAATGGGAGGTTTCATTATTCTGGAAGAATGTCTCTCTCTTTTGTTCATTTATTTGGTTTCTTCTTTTTTGTAAATTCGATCATATCAATGCTGATTCTCCAAACCCTTGACATTTTCAGGTCCAAAGGTTTGTACTTGAACAACTAAAATATCTTAAGGAAAGTCCTTATAAAATGTTTTTTTCATTAATATTAATCTTTACAGTCAAGTAGTTTTTAGATCTTAATTATTGTTAAATACAAAAATTATAAAGTTAAAATAAAATTTAAAAGCTATATCTGAGTTTCAGCAGTTTGCTTATCTATATGCAATAATTTTATATGCTTATAATTAGTACTTTTTACTCAGTGCTACAACACAAAATTTTAAACGTTGCCAATTAGACTTCATGTGTATAACTCATAATAGACTTCTAAAATTGACTAACAGTCTCCACTGTTGAGTGTATAGGTTGTTTCTAACTCACTAGTATAAAAAATTCTGTAGTGAACATCTTAGCTTTTTGAATTCCTCTAAATGATTCCTTACACAAAATTCTCAGAAGTGTAATTGTAGTAAGAAAGTATATTAACACTTTATGTATTGCTAAAATGCTTTCCCAAGCAATTACATTGCTACCAATAGTATATGAGTCCAGTCATTTCGCCAACATTGTACCAGCAGTATTGCACTTTAAAAATGTTTTCTAATTTGACAGATGTAAAATGGTAATTGCTCATGGTTTTTAATCTATGTATTTCCATGGATTGCTTTCTCAGGAACCCTAGGGAGCTATGTGCAGGATTCTCAGTGGCACGGCGTGTGAACTGGTAGTCAGAATAAGGAGATATATAAATAAAATGGGTCACTCAAGAACAATTTCAGTTCATTGAGACATCTCTCCTCTTCTAAATAAAAGATTATCTGGGGAGCTGGTTCAAGTTCGTATCTCCTTATATCTGAGACTATGTCATCATCACAATGATTTAACCCAACTATTTGAAACTGAAGGTCAGTTTTACTGGAGACTGCAATGTTCAACCTAGATTTATTTGAGATTAAGGCTATTACAAACTATGACAAGGAGAAATGTTTGTTATGACACAATTTATTTTTATATGAGCATCCTTTACACCAAGAGTCATAAAACATTTTACAGTGATACATAAGCTAATGGTCCTGGTAGAATGCTGATTTTTCAATGTTTATTTAACTTGTGATGAAAAATTGGTTGTTTTATTTTCTGTCAGGTAACAGCCAACTTTTCAACAATTCTGTTAAAGAAAATAATCCCAGAGGTTAAAAAAGACCATAGACCCAGAACGTCATGATTTATCCTTTTTTAATGCCTCACACAAAACCAAGAAAATGCAACATTGTGGTGAAGATGAGAGAAGGACAGAGAAATAACGAGGAAAACAAATCAGCCTCCCCAACAGGAAGATCTGTCTACCAATCACATTCTTTAAAGTAAGTGAAAAATACTATCCCATTCTTTCCTAGTCAGTTTGCAACCCTTCAGCTGTGTTCAGTGTTTGGCTAATATGACATTTAAATGATAAAGTAAGACAACTGTAGTTCTACAGTCTCAAACACAGCAAACTGCTCCCCAAGGAACTAGAAAGAAGAATCAATAGCTTTAGTGTTGGATGATTTAGGACTGTGATATTATTTTCATAAATTAAATTTATAACTGGCCAGATTGCTTTCGTTAGCTTTTTTCAGAGAGTAAAACATTGTAACTTTCCACTGAGATGACACTGAGAGTTTTCAGATGGACACCTTAGCTTTCTCTTTTCTTTCAGTCCCAGTCCTTAACCTAGTGTGAAAATGCTTGTTTCCAAGAGAATAAAGTGCAAGCAAGGTTCTTCTAAAACTGCACAAAAGGGACTCAGTCAAGCAATGGGTAAGACTTTTGTTTTCCAAAGATACAATTTCAAAATATGAATCAGAAGAAAGGTTAATTGGGCCATATGGCAAATAACTCAGCATCTAAAATGCAGGAAATTCTATTTTTGATTGTTAGTCACTTGGGGGTTCCCCAGGCCCTTTGCTAAAAGGCATTCATTTATTCTTCCTCCTTTTCCCTGAAATTCTATGCCCTCTACTCCGTTTCCACTGGAAGAAAAGGAGATGAATTCTATTTGTAGAATACTTGATTTTGAAAAAAAGAAAGTTTGAAGTTTTAATAACCTCAAACCTGATGCCAAACATGACTTTTGGCAAAGTGGAAGGCAAAAAGAAAAAGATTTCGGGAGATGAAATAGTGGGAGGAACACTTCTGAGTTGGATGAAGCTGGGTTCAAATCACAGCTCTGGAAATAACCAGCTGTGCTTCCCCAGGGGATTAACTACATTCTTTTTCTCCCAGCTTCTCTGTCTATAAAACAGAATTAATAATGACCTCATAGAGTAATTGTGATTATTAAATAAGATGATAATTTAAAGATTCTAGTGGGATGCTTGTCAAGTAGAATACCTGATATACAGAGGCAATGAATAAATGACCACTTACTCTGATATTGCTGTTGCCAGGGGCTTAAATGGTTATCTCATCCTTTTTCACTTTTTTCTAAGAACAGATGGCAACACTTAAAATTGGCCTCACAGAGTGGGGGCTGGTGGTCAACTTGTCGGCAAAGTGGTAAGTTCTCTTATTCTTCTGCAAGACTGTTCCTCCCAAAATATCTACCTCCAGCCTCTAACAAAGCCTAGTGAATTAGGAAATAAACAATGAAGGCTCTGACCTATTGAGAGGCCATGATCACCATCACCCACAATGATAAATAGTTATTGAGCTTTCCAAGTATCAGTTTGATAGAGCTGACACAGAATTTATAGGAACCAGAGGTTGTGATTTTAAATAACTTTCCACATTGATTAATAAGATGGCTTCCTGGAAACATATGCACAAATACATAAGTCTTTTGAAATCATTGCAAAGGTGTATGGCAGAAAATTAGCTAAGGCATAAGTCAGAAGCACTGAAAGGACCTACAGGAAAAAGTTCAGAGTGAAGTCGTGTCCAGAAAGGTACTAAGTCAGTGCAAAAGGGATGACTTAGGAGGGTATGGGCAGGGTGTCGCAAAACCATAAGAGATGGCGCAGTACCCTATAGGGGAAAGACGGACAAGCTGGGGGAGGGAGCTGTCACTAGAACATAGAAACAGAAACAACAATGTGGAGAGGACACCTGAAAGGAGCTGTGACTTTTGGTAGAGAGACAGAGCCAACCTGGGTGATCTTGCAAGGAGGGAACTGGGAGAACACATATGCCAACCTCCCTTTTCTCCTTCCCTCTAGTTCCTGCTAGTGTTCCCACTGGTTAAACCTAACCAGATGCCAGACAGCAAGGGAGCTCTCCACTGCAGCCCATACTGGCCAGCCTCTCAGGGCAAAGAGTAAGGTGGAGAAAGGCCCAGAATGGGCTTGGGAGGGCAAATGGAGGATCTTCAGTCTTACCCATACACCCAAGCAAGATGAATCCAAACCCTTTGGTGGGAAAGCTCCTCGACCAGAAAACTCTTCAAAGCGGAAAGTGAATCTCATTCATTTTTTATAACCCCAGGGTACAACAGTTGCCTAGCTCAGAGAAAGCACTCAACAAATACTCACTTTAGGAAAGGCAGTATTGCTTGGTATTCACATTAGTATTAGATTTTTTAAGAAGAGGATTTTCATTTTGCTGCTCAACTGATCAAAAGCTTGGCTCTCTGTCGTAGAGAAATATGAAAATAGACAAAGTGACAAAAGTTTGGCATGTGAAGTCAAAACCGTCTTATCTCCAATGAGCTGTGCAAGGCAGCTCTGCACATGAATGCATTCCACAGCAAAGTCTGGCTCCTTCGCAGCAAGTTAAAGTTGAAATCCTACATGAATGCCACTGACTGATATAAATGGAGCCCCCACAATTTACCTAAAGCAGTAGGGCTTTTAGGTGAACATTTGGAGAAGCAGATTTAAAGACGAGTACAAAATAAAATAATTGCAAACTTCAAAGTTAAGCTTCCACTATCAAAATTTTTAGAACTTTCTCTGTGTTTTTCCTGTTAAATTCTCTGCAGCATTTATACTTTAACATCATTAAAATAATTGCACTGGTGTTAAATTTTCTAAACTTTGGTGATCGTTTTATAACAGCTTTTACAAAATATAAGACTTTAGGAACTGCTTTAGCAGGGCAAGGGATGTTTGACAAGTCACACAGTGGGATGTCATTTAGGACAGTGTTTTCCAAACAATAAGGAATATACTTCAGAGTGCAAGGTAGTACACATGCAGATATGTAATGGGTCACAATGTAAAATTTTTAAAATGTGGATAGTGGTCAAACATCTCGAAATACACTCCCGTAAATGAGCTTCCCAATGCGGCATTTGCCCTCTTTAAACACACCTTCATGCATATTTAATCAGTGCTAGTGATACATATATATCCTCTATTTATCTATCCATCTGAGACAAATGCTGCGTCTTTCTATATGCCATGCATGCTGAGAAGTTGTATTCTTTTCTAGTCTCTTCCTCTAAAAAAAAAAGAAAGCTGCCTGTCACCCTCAAAATTAATTTCAAGACCTACTAATGAGTAGTATCCTATACTTTTAAAAGGCTGTATGTGACTTAGCTCATAGATAAGTGCCAATTCTAAAAATAAGAATGCACAGGCAGTCAAAAAAGAAATTATGGGGACTGAACAAAGTAAAGGGAAAAACAATGGAGTGATTTATCCAGGGACTTATGAAAATGGCTGGGCCCATTGTACATCAAGAGTTGAGAGAGCAGGAAACAACCTATGAATTCACTTATGTACATGTTTTTTTAAACCATTCATTCTGCTATTCATTCCACAAACTTTGAACTCCTGCTCTGTGTTGAGTCTTGAAGATACAGAGGCAAGCAACACAGCATCATTGCTCTCAAGAAGTATACAGGCTGGGAGGATGGAGACACGTTTGGAAGGAGTTACCACATCGATGATAACAGCTACAGAAGAGGCATGTACAGGATGCCAAGGAAACAGAAGGCCACCCTGTACATGCCTATGAACTCCTGCTCTGTGTTGAGTCTGACTAGGAAAGTCAGATGCACTGCCCAGAGGAGACCATGCTGAAGACATGCTAGGCACCATCAAGACCCTGCCCAGCTTGCTTTTTCAGAGCTGTGGTCAGTTCACCTAGTTCTGGATCCTCATTCTGGTTTTTACCATCTCACTAATCAAAACAACCTGTTAAGTCTCAGTGTTTCCATCTGTAAAATGAAAGGGTCATAACAATCACCTTATGGGGTTTCAATAGGATTAAGTAAAATGATGTAATTGAGGAGCCTAGCATACCATCAAGAATATAACACATGCAAGCACAACAGTTACTGCCAACATCAGGTATATTATTCTGTTTCCCCTCCCTCAAAGCTGATGACAAGAATTCCCTTGCAAAATGTATCCAAATTAACAGAATTTTTGAGGCTGGGTCATTTTGAGCTTGTAACAAGCATGGCCGATGACATCCATATTGAGACAGAAACTTCAGCCCGAAGTCTCTGGAGAAGAAGGAACTGACATAAAAACTCCAGTGCCATGCACCATTCTTCCAAAGTGAGTATCTTTTTCTGAAGTTTTAACACTGTCATCTGAAGTGTTTAATTGTGTGTTTTTAAATAATTTGATGCTTTTGAGGCTTAAGGGCACAGGGTACAATTACTTAGACATGTATAAAACAGAGAGTGAAGAGCTATCAAACTCCAAAGTCTGCCACAGGCAACCACCAGGGGAGAAACTACTTAAATATGAAACACAGCTTATTAAAGTTGTACTAAGATTCAAATGATAACTGATCACTATGTGTTTTGCATAGTTAGAGGATTCTGTAAAGGATATGAACTACCAGTAGATAGAGAGTATCATAAAGAATTATTTCACAGTGAGGAGAATAAAGTGAAATCAGATTAAATAAGACAACGACCAATCTGGACTCCCAGGATTCCATTTCCGCCTCAGGCTTTTCTAAGTTGAATCTTTTTGAGCCATGAATTTACTTCCATAAATTGGCCATTCTAATGAAATGACCAGACATTACTCCTACTCGCCTTACTCAAGGGCTACAGAAGCCTAAACCAACCATTATAAAATCTGCCATCATTCTTCTCTTTGCCCATTTACCTAAATAGTTAATAAACTCCAAAATTCTAAGTCTCTCACATAGTCACTGGATTTACAAACGAATTCATCGATGTTATAAGGCTAAATGTATCCATTGATAATGATTTTGGAAGAGAATGTGAAGAAGAGAAAAGCTCTTTAAAAGACATCCATTTCTGTGTATTAAATCAAATAAATGATAGATAACAGGCTGCTGGCTTGGGTTATAATCACGTTACTGCCTAGAGCAATTGTTAATGCAAATAAAGAATAATAAAGTCAGAGTCATTCAGCAATTGACTTTTATGGCAATGCTGACTTCTGGAAACCCACAGGGATGAAACTTTTTGGATGCAACAATGTGACTTGATTCTGAAGTGCCTTACTCATTATCCAGAATCAAAGGGTAGCTTGTTTCTTGACAGGTGAAACCAGACAACCAATGATCAAAGGAAAAGAAAGGTGAAGGGACCCCTTAGTAAATAGTGGACAAAGAATTTAGCAAAATTTATCCTTGAGACTTTCCCAAATTGTGTGATTTCTAATTAAATGGCCAACTGGTAGCTTTTATTTTGTCTATAGTTTTATTCTTGAAGCACCATGGCACGAAGACAAATGGCCCAATTTACAAATGGGCAAAAGACTTGACATGTCTCTAAAGATACATAAATGGTCAATAAGCATATGAAAAAATGCCCAATGCCATTAGTCATTAGGAAAATGAAAACCAAAACCACAATGAGATTCCACCTCTCACTAATTAGTATGGCTATTTTAAAAAATGAAAAATAATAAGGATTGGCAAGAATGTGAAGAAATTTGAACCTTCATACATTGTTAATAGGAATATAAAATGATATAATCACTGTAGAAAACAATTTGACAGTTCTTCAATAAATTAAATATAGACTTACTATATGATCCATCAATTCTACTCCTAGGTATACCCAAAAGAACTGAAAACGGGCATTCAAGTAAAAACTTGTATAAGAATATGCATAGCAACACTACTCACAGTAGCCAAAAGATAGAAATCATCCACATGTCTATCAACTGATGATTGAATAAACAAAATGAGTTATATCCATACAATGGAATATTATTCAGCCATAAAAATGAATGAAGTACTGATATCTGCTAAAACATGAATGAACTTTGAAAAATCATGCATGCTAAGTGAAAGTATCTAGACCCAAAGTTCACTTATTGTTTAATTCCATTGATGTAAAATATCTAGAATAGGCAAATGTATAGAAGCAGAAAGCAGATTAGTGAGTGGTTGCCAGGGCCAGGAGGGAAGGGATAATGGGGAATAACTGCCTAATGGGCACTGTACTTCCTTCTGGGAGATGAAAATGTTCTCAAACTGGATAATGTTGATGGTTATACAACATTGTACATGTACAAAATGCCACTAGGTGGTACACTTATAAATGGTTTAAATGGTAAACACTGTGTATTTTAACACATACACACATGCACACACACACAACATTGCAGCTCCAGAAGTTCTATATAGAATTGAGGAAAATGTTTAGGGGCAGAAACATGTTTAAAAGGGGTCTAGAGGTTTGGTTCAAAATTGTGCTTATTAAGAATGAGCATGATTTTTCACTTAGATTGGATATTTTGGAGGAAGGGCTAGGAGTATGTGTTTGATGGAGATTAAGGAAGGGGGCATATGAACACATCACCCCATAGCATCACCAATGTTACAATATCACATAGAAGTAACCAGTTTTTCAAATTTAAAGTAATTAATATGGAATACAATTTCTTGTTGTGGGTGCAGAGAGAATAAAATAAACTTTGCGTATTCAACAGAGTTCATGTTTCATGATCTCTATTTAAAGCATAACATACATTTTCTACTCCCAGTGTCCCTATTGTTCTCCTCTGCAATATGGAGACACTGCTAATTTTCTTCTCCACTCCCCTGGCAATTTTTATTGTTCCGTATAACAACAGGGGGCAAGTAGGTTTACATATTTGTAGTAAGCTACTCCCTCAACAGTCCATAGTCAATTCTATCCTATCTCCATATTTTCTGTATACTAGGCAGTGATGCCTTATTGTTTAAGGACGCCATTTAATTTGTTGGCTCATCCTGAATCAAAGTTTAAAAACAAGGGATTGGAAGGAACCAAATTTATCAAAACTAATTGCTTAGAGATTATTTCTATAAAACTTAAACAGGGGTATATAAACTGCAAGGATATTTACCAATATACAGGGAGGCACATAAATCCCAAAAGAAATACATATCTCTTTCTGAATTGTCAGTTTGGCTTCATGATAAAAGATTGAAGAACATTATTTTTTCATTAAAACAGATAAAATATGGACCAAGATGCAAGATCCATGTGAACTTTTAAGATTATATAAAACCTAAAAGAAATTTCTTATTGGCCTCCAGATTCTGAAGGGGCAAGTTCATTCTCCCCTGCCTCTAAGAACATGTAAGAGCACATTGTTAACTACAATTGACCATATACATCTGCAGCAGTACAGCTGGCATATATGAGTGTCTCATCTAATGCCACAGAAAGAAGTCACAGTAATATAGCAGAATTATATTGTGCTTTACTGTTAATTAACAAAGTTTTTTTCTTTCTTTCTTTTTGGGGCAGAGTCTCACTCTGTTGCCCAGGCTGGAATGCAGTGGCATGATCTCAACTCACTGCAACCTCAGCCTCCTGGGTTCAAGCGATTCTCCTTTCTCAGTCTCTGGAGTAGATGGGACTACAGGGGTCGGCTAACTTTTGCATTTTTGGTAGGGTCAGGGCACACCATGTTGGCCAGGCTGGCCTCGAACTCCTGACCTCAAGTGATCTGCCTGACTCAGCCTCCCAAACTGCTGAGATTATAGGTGTGAGTCACCACACCCAGTCAGAAAGTATTTTTACACAAATAATTCTTTCAATTCCTAAGGTGGATATTCTACAGATAAGGGTAAGGAGGCTCTGAAAATTCAAGAAATTTTCAGTTTTAGGAATAGTAAATCTGTCAAAGAGTCCAGAGTATCTTAAAAAACAAAATAAAATGCTGGGTTAAAAGAGGAATGGAGTACTAGTTGAAAGTCAACACCCAGAGAATGGTCATCCAACTGTAGTCCTCTCCCAGAGATCAGGCAAAAGAGTTTTTCCACAGCAATTGAAATAAAAAGAGCAGTGGACATAATAGAGAATTGGTATTCAACTTGCGGCTGAAAGCCCCATATCCATACACAGAATGGAGAGATCCTCAGCCTCATAGAAGCTAGGGCTATGCTCCCATGCAGGAGAATGAGGTGTTTTCTGAAAAAATTCAATGTCTCTCTTGAGAAAAACCTACATATACTGAATTAGGTATCCTCTAAAAGAGCTGTCTCAGCAAGACCAAGCTACAGTGAACATAAAACCTTCCACTCAAACACATTTTAAAGTCTGCCTTTGTTTTTTGCTTTATTCTTAAATATAAATCAGCAGGAGAAGATGGTCATAAATGGAGGGAAACTTCCAAAATGAATGTCAAATATCAAAACAAGCAGAAAACAAGGAAATGGCAAAAAATAATATGCATGTATAACATATGCAGAAAATGGAAAATAATGATAGATATAAATAAAAAAAGATATTGTGTCCACAAAATAAAAACAAGTTATGAAAAAGAAACAATATGAAAATGCAAAAGGAGAGTTGAAAATAAAAAATTAACAGATGAGTATTAAAAAGTCAAATAATTGGAAGATATATTTAAGTAAATCTCCCCAAAAGCAAAATAAAAGGACAACGAGATGAATGTAAAAATAAAGAAATCAAGAGAACAGATTCCTACTTAATACAAAACTAACAGTAGTTCCAGAAAGAAAACTGAAAAAAAAATACATAGGAGAAAATTATCAAGTAAAAAAAAAAAATATATATATATATATATATATATATATATATATATTCAAACTGCTCACTCCATATTCAAACTGCTCACTGAAGCCTAGCACAATTCATTTAAAAAGACCAATTTAAAAGAACACCTGAGAAATTTATGACAAAAAGATCATTGCCTAGGCACATAGCCATTAGGTTATCTAAAATCAAGATGAAGGAAAGAATCTTAAGAGCTGTGAGGCAAAGGCACCAGGTAACCTATAAAGGAAAGCCTATCAGATTAACAACAGTTTTCTCAACAGAAACCTTCCAAGCTAGAATGGATTGGGGCCCTATTTTCAGCCTCCTTAAATAAAACAACTATCAGCCAAGAATTTTGTATCCTGTGAAACTAAGCTTCACAAATGAAGGAAAGATAGTCTTTTTTAGAAGAACAAATGCTGAATTTGCCATTACCAAGCCAGCATTATAAGACCTGCTAAAAGGAGTGCTCAATCTTGAACCAAAACCTCAAAACACACCAAAATAGAACCTCCTTAAAGCACAAATCTCACATGACCTATAAAACAAAAACACAATTAAAAAACACCAGATATTCAGACAACAAAAAGCAGGATGAATAGAACAGTACCTCACATCTCAATACTAACCTTGAATGTAAATGGTCTAAATGTTCCACTTAAAAGATAAAGAATGGCAGAACGGATAAGAATTCACCAACCAAGTATCTACTGTCTTCAAGAGACTCACCTGACACATAAGGACCCACATAAACTTAAGGTAAAGGTGTGGGAAAAGATATTCCATGCAAAGGAACATCAAAAACAAGCAGGAATAGCTACTTTTGTATCGGACAAAACAAACTTTAAAGGAACAGCAGTTAAAAAATACAAGAGGCATTATATAATGATAAAACGACTTGTCCAACAGAAAGATATCACAATCCTAACTATATATGCACCTAAGACTGGAGTTCCTAAATTTATAACACAATTACTTCTAGATCTAAGAAATGAGATAGACAGCAATACAGTAATAGTAGCGGACTTCAGTACTCCACTGACAGCACTAGACAGGTCATCAAAATGGAAAGTCAACAAAGAAACAATGAGGTAAACTGCACCCTAAGACAAATGGACTTAACAGAGATTTACGGAACATTCTACGCAAGAACTACAGGACATACATTCTATTTATCAGTACATGGAACATTCTCCAAGATAGATCATATGATAGGCTACAAAACAAGTCTCAATAAATTTAAGAAAACTGAAGTTAGATCAAGCACTCTCTCAGACCACAGTGGAATAAAACTGGAAATCAACTCCAAAAGGAACTCTTAGAACCATGCAAATACACAGGATTAAATAACCTGCTCCCTAATGATCTTTGGGTCAACAATGAAATCAAGATGGAAATTTAAAAATTATTTGAACTGAATGATAATAGTGCCAAAACCTATCAAAACCTCTGGGATACAGCAAAGGTGGTGCCAATAAGAAAGTTCGTAGTCCTAAATGGCTACATCAAAAAGCCTGAGAGAGCACAAATAGACAATTTAAGGTCACACCTCAAGGAGCTAGAGAAACAAGAACAAACCAAACCCAAACCCAGCAGAAGAAAGGAAAGAACCAAGATCAGAACAGAACTAAATGAAATTGAAACAAAAAGAAAATGCAAAAGATAAATAAAACAAAAAGCTTGTTTTTTGAAAGGATAAATAAAATTGATAGATCACTAGGAAGATTAACCAAAAAAAGAAGAGAGAAAATACAAATAAGCTCAATTAGAAATGGAATAGAAGATATCACAACTGACATCATGGAAATACAAAAGATAATTCAAGGCTACTATGAACACTTTTATGTGCATAACTATAAAACCAAGAGTAGATGGCTAAATTCCTGGAAAGATAAAACTCTCCTAGATTAAACCAGGAAGAAATAGAAAGTCTGAACAAATGAATAACAAGAACCAAGATTGAAATGGTAATCAAACAACTGTCAACAAAATAAAGTCCAAGACCAGATGGATTCACAGCTGAATTCTATCAGACATTCAAAGAAAAATTGGTACCAATCCTACTGATGCTATTCCACAAGATAGAGAAAGAGAGAATACTTCCTAATTCCATGAAGCCAGTATCAACCTAATACCAAAACCAGGAAATGACATAACAAAACAAGAAAACCACAGATCAATATCTCCGATGAACATAGGTGCAAATATCCATAATAAAAATACTGGCTAACTGAAACCAACAGCATATTGAAAAAATTAATCTACTATGATCAAGTAAGTTTCATACCAAGGATGCAGGGATGGTTTAACATTCACAAGTTAATAAATGTAATATACCACAAAAACAGAATTAAAAACAAAAATCGCATGATCATCTCCACAGATGCAGAAAAAGCATTTGACAAAATTCACCATCCTTTATAATTAAAACACTCAGCAGAATCAGCATAGAAGGGACATAACTTAATGTAGTAAAAGCCATCTGTATTAGTTTTTTTTCACGTGACTGATAAAGACATACCTGACATTGGGTAATTTATAGAGGAAAAAGCATTTAATGATGAGAAAGGAGAACCAGGCATCTAGGATCACCTCCCCCTTCACCTCCACACTGCATTTCAATAGAAGAAAAGGCTGGCTGACTGGCACCTCCTAAATCAGCTTCCTGTAAATAGCAGGTATGGGATGGGGGAAATCTCTCCAGAAGACACTGTTTTTACTTAAACAAGATCAAACCCCCACCCCACTCCTCCATCCAGAAACCAGAAACCTTTCACATGTAATTCCTAAAACTGTAAACCCAAGACCCTTTCATATGTAATTTCTAAGGCTGTACACCTAAGATCCTTTCAAGTGTACTATCTAGAGTGTAAGCCTATATAAAAGCAGAGCTTCTCTTTGTTAGTGGAGCTGGGTCATTTAGACAGATTGTTGCCCGGCTCCTGGCTGCAATAATAATAAGCACTTCTTGCTTCCCAGTTCAGTGTTTGAGAAGTCTGTTTCTTGTGGCCGCTCCTGCTTCATTTGGTTCCCTGACTGGGAAGAAAGTTTTGCTTGGCAGATAGCCAGAAAAGCATCTCAGGTGCTTTGCCTGCCCTTCGGAGCATCCCTGCGGGGAACTCCCACCCAGTGGGGTGATGCAGTTCCCGAGAGTGCCTCCGGGCAGGTATTTACTTGGTGGAAAGCCTCCTCAAAGTGGAGCAGGAAAGCCTCCACAGTGTGGATCCACCCAGTGGCTGAACACCAAGAAGGAATGGGTACTTGGAACATGTGGACAACAGAAACACAGTAGGATTGGTCCCAGGAAACTTGCCCATCTCCTTTAGGTGGAAACATGGCCTGATCACCCACGTGTGCCAGATTTGGCACTTCTGAACTTGGCTCTCTCTCTCTCTCTCTCATTTTGTAACTAACCTTGGAAGCTTTTGCTTATGGTTTTGATTTGGGTGGAGGGAGGAGAGTGATTGTGTGTGTGTGTGTGTGTGTGTGTGTGTGTGTGTGTGTGTGTCCAACTGGACTCATCAGCCATGAAAGGTGGGAGCATCAGGCCCATCTGGAAGGGACCTCATACTTCGAGCAATTTGTAGGGCTAGTTGGAATTAGAGATGGCCACATAAGGCTGAGTGGAGAAGCCTTTGCCATCTAGGCATTGTAAAAGGATTGAAGTGAAGGTAAATCGGAGAGTGTGTACTGCATCTCACTGGGCGGGAACTGCTGTGGGGGGAGTAACACTCTCTTAACTGTGGGAATGGTTTCTTTGGTGCATAGGCATGGGTCATGCTCACACCAAACTCCTTTAGACACCATGCTGAAAAGTTTTAAGAAGGGCTTTAGTGGAAATTATAGAGTAGCTATGACACCAGAGAAATTAAGGACTTTATGTCGGGTAGATTGGCCAGCATTTGGAGTAGGTTGGCCCCAAGAGGGGACCCTCGATAGGTCTCTTGCCTCCAAAGTGAGGCATGAGGTTATATGAGGTGAGCTAGAACACCTTGATCAATTTCTGTACACAGACTCGTTGTTGCAGTTAGTTTTGAACCCTCCGAAGTGGTTAAGAGGACAGGCAGTGACTGTTCTAGGGGCCAAGGGACAGACCACTAGAAAAAATCCCCCGCCACTGAGAGACGCAGACTCCCAAGGTCTGGCAACTGGACAGGGCAGATTCAGTGGCAGAGACATGGACTCCAAGGTTCTGGCAGATCCGGCGGCCGAAGAGCTTTTGATACCGAGAAGCCACAGGCTCTCATTGACCTACTGCAAATGATTATTCAGACTCATAACCCCACTCCTGCTGCCCGCCACCAGCTGCTTATGTATCTTTCTAACACGGATGAGAGACTGGGTGAAGCGTTTTGCATGTATCCTCCTTTTGATCCTGAAAGCCCTGAAAATGAACACATGATAAATATGACATTAGTCAGTCAGTGTGCAGAACATTAGATGAAAATTGCAGAAACAGGCAGGATTTGCGGGCATGAATACCTCACGGTTACTGGAGATAGCTAACCAGGTGTTTGTGAACCGAGAAGCGGTGAGCTGTAGAAAAAGTCGTAGAGAAAACCAGCATCAGGCTCGACAAAATGCCGACTCCATAGCTGCTGCTATTAAAGGAGCATCCCCAAGAGTGTGGGAAAAGGGGGGTTCCTGGAAAGCCCCACAGTCTGCTTGCCGCACCTGCAATGTGATCAGTGTGTACTGTAGAGAAGCGGGACATTGGGGAGAAAAATGTCCTCAGTTAACTATAGCACAGGGTGAGCCTAAGCACGAGGATCCAGATGACAGCGGAGGAGCTCTGCTCAGTCTAATGGGAGGGCCACTAGGCTAAAGGAGGGGGGCGGGCTCATATGCCCCCAAAGTGCCCATGGTCCTGACTACGGCCCTGTAAACTCTCATCGAAGGAAACAAAACCAATATTGTTAGAGCTACTAAGGTGTTAGGAAAACAGACTTTCTTATACTTGCTAGACTGCCCCTACTGCCCTTTTTCAACAAAACTTGTGCAAATTAAGGGCTACAACTATCCCACTCAATAATAAGGATTCCCTGCAGCTAAGACTGCGTCAGGCAGGGCTTATCCAGGCTCTCACCATCCCTCGGGAAGGAGGGTAGAGACCTTCCCTAACCAGGGACCGAAGACTGGTATTTCCGCCCAGGCCAGTGCAGGGCTTGTGTTTGGTTAATCAGACTACAGTGACTTTGCACCCGCTTGCACCCGATTTGTGCACGCAGTTGGATAGTTGGTTCACTTGATTGAACTTAAAGAATACTTCTTTAGCACTGGACAGGTCTCAGAGGGTCAAAAACTATTTGTGTTTCAATGGGAAAAATCCAGAAACAGGTGTGACCACCCCAGTACACCTGGACCTGGCTTCCCAGGGGCTCAAAACTCTCTCACCACCCTTGGGGAGGCACTAGCCTGTGACTGCCCACCAGAAGTTTCTTGCTAAGGACTTAGGTTGCATGCTGCCCCTATATGCTGACGACCTTTTATTGGGACACCCCACAGCAGTCAGGTGCGCAAAAGGAACGGATGTGTTACTTTGGCACCTGGAGGACTGTGGGTATAAAGTGTTTAAAATGAAAGCCCAGATTTGCTGGCAGCAAGTGCGATATCTGGGGTTCACCATCTGGAAGGGGGAACGCAGCCTAGGAGCAGAGAGGAAGCAAGCCGTTTGCAAACTGCCAGAACCCGAGACTAGAAAGCAGGTGAGGGGGTTCCTGGGAGCTGTGGGTTTTGTAAACCATGGATTCCAAACTTCTCAGTACTGGCCAAACCCTTACACAAAGTGACAAAGTGGGGAGGGGAGAAGAGAAGAAACCCTTTGAATGGGGCAGAAACTAAAAGTGAAACTTTTGTCAGCCCTGGCTTTGGGGCTATCAGATTTAACAAAGCCTCTCAGGCTGTATGTGTCAAAAAAAAAAAAAAATGAATGGCAATTGAAGTTCTAGCATCAACTCTGGGAAGAATTTAAATATTAAAGCACCCCCCACAGTAGTGATCCTAATGAATACCAAAGGACATCACTGGTTAACAAATGCTAGGCCTACCAAATACCTGAGCCTGCTAAAGTGAAAATCTCCGCATCACCATTGGGGTCTGTGCAACACCCTAAACTCTGCCACTTTGCCCCTGGTGCCAGGAAACCCATGAAATAACCTGTGTGCTGCTTCAAGATCTCATCCCCAGGTTTGGACTGCCACTGCATGTTGGATCAGGCAACAAACCAGCATTTGTGGCAAACTTGGCCCAGAAGACAGCAGTGGCCTTGGGGTATTACTTTGGAAACTGCATGCTGCCTATCGCCCTCTGAGTTCAGGAAAAGTGAAAAGAATGAACTGGATCCTCAAAAATAGCTTAGGGAAAGTGTGTCAGGAAACAAGATCAAAGTGGGTGCAGGCACTTCCCTTGGTGTTATTCAAAATTAGATGCACTCCTTCTATGAGGACAGCATATTCCCCCTATGAAGTCTTATATCATAGGCCCCCTCCCATACTCCAGGCACTCCTGGGAACTCCTCAGGAGTGGGGAAAGATTGAGTTAGGATGCCAGTTACCAGCTCTAGGGAGAATCGCTCAGGATATTTCAACCTCGATAAATGAAAAATGTCCTGCAAGCTTATTCTCCCCAGTTCACCCATTCTCACTGGGTGATCACGTGTGGATAAAGAACTGGAATGCAGCCCCTCTAAAGCCATGGTGGAAAGGACCTCAGACTGTGATCCTGACCACTCTCACAGCCATAGAGGTAGAGGGAATCCCAGCCTGGATCCACCACAGCCGTGTGAAAACTGGCAGCAGCTGAGACTTGGGAAGCTACACCAGACCCTAAGCAATGACTGCAGAATCACCTTAAGAAGAAGGACAACTAGCCCAGCTCCAGCCACATCCCAGAAGCTGGCTGGTCCACACATGGCCAAAGCATGAGGAAATTTATCATGGGACTTGTTCTTCTTAATATTTGGACCTGTACAGTAGGCACATTAAGTAATTTTGAAGAATGCTCAGTGTGCACACCAGGTTGCTAAGGTAGGACGTAAAGTTACTGCCATTCTTTTGTTCTGAAGTTATTATGAATGCACAGGGACACAGAAGGGAACCTGCTTATATAATGGTACTCAGCGTAAGGTGTGTAATCTGGGGGTTGGACAGCCCAATGTATGCTATGACCCATCAGGACCCCCTACACATCCCGCTTTTGAAATTAGACTCCTAACAGAGCGATAGAATCGTCCTACTAAATTAATAGCTAAAACAGAGGAGAACAGAAGCCAAAACAGGTTACACTAAGGTTCAATGCCTGTGCAGCCATCAATGCCTATCATTTCAGTAGCGGGGGCTGTGGTTCTCTTGGATGGGAGATGGGAACAAAGTTATGCAAAAGAGCATAAGTATATCTGCCAGAGAACCTACTGGTGCAGTAATTGCATTTTTGGGTAATGCGTCATCTGGGCCACTTGGAAAAATAATACAAATAATCCCATTCATCTTGTAAAAGAGAGAAACATCATTCCAGGGAGTAATGTCCCTCGTGTCTCAGGACATTGTAACCCAGTAGAATTAATCATCACAAACCCCCAAGACCCTAAATGGGAAAAAGGGGAGAGTGTAATGCTAGGAACTGATGGGAAAAAGCTTGATCCAGGAGTCAGTATCCACATTCAGGGAAAAATCCAAAAACCTTCAGCCCAGCCAATGTACCAGCACTTTTATGGTACATAAATAAGCCAGTGCCAGAACTTCTGAAAAAGAAAAAGAACTTGTTCCTCCAATTTGCTGAAAATGTGACCCATTCCCTCAATGTCACTTCTGGCTATGTAAGTGGAGGGACAACTACAGGTGACAGGTGGCCATGGGAAGCCCATGAGTTATTATTACCCTCTGACCCTGTCCCTGACCTGACCTCAGTTCAAAGGGTTCAAACCAACAGTTTCTGGGTGTTAAAGGTTTCAATTATTGGACAATATTGTTTGGCCAGAGAAGGAACAGACTTCACTGTTCCAGTTGGAAAGCTTAGCTGCATTGGGCAGCGACTGCATAATGGAACAGTGGGCACTGTAACCTGGTGGAGCTCAAACTATATAGAAAAGAAACCCTTCCTAGAATTTCCAAAATTATAGGATGCTTGGAATCACCCTGGGTCCCAGAGAGACCGGACAGCCCCTCCTGGGTTGTACTGGATATGCGGACATAGAGCATACTTACAGCTGCCTGAAAGATGGACAGGCAGCTGTGTCATTGGCATCATTAAGCCTTCTTTTTTCCTATTATCTGTTAAGACAGGTGAGCTGTTAGGACATCCAGTCTACTCCACCCAGGAAAAAAGAAGTCTAAGGATAGGTAAATGGGAAAATAATAAGTGGCCACTGGAAAGAATTATTGAGTACTATAGGCTGGCCACAGGGACAGAGAATGGCCCATGGGGACACCGGACTCCTATCTATACGCCAAATCAGATCAAGTTGCAGGCTGCCTTGGAAATACTCATTAATGAAACGGGCAAAGCTCTGTCCATTTTGGCTGGACAAGAAACTCAAATGAGAAATGCCATTTATCAGAACCAGGTGGCCTTAGATTATTTGCTGGCAGCCGAAGGAGGAGTCTGTAAAAAAAATTCAAACTAACCAACTGCTGCCTGCACATAAATGACCAGGGTCATGCAGTTAAAAATATAACCAAACTAGCACACGTGCCTGTGCAGGTATGGCATAAATTCAACCCTGAGCTCTTGTTCATAGGTTGGTCCTCAGCCTTGGGAGGATTAAAAACCCTCATCATAAGTGTGATAACAATAGTGAGTGTTTGTTTACTACTCCCCTGCTTTCCCCCTTTATTCCTCTAAATGGCTAAGAAATCCTTTACTGCTGTCACAGACCAGAAAAGCCACATCACAAGTGTTTCTTCAGAGGATCTGGAAAATGAGAATGAAAGTGAGACCTCTCACTAATATTATAGAGTGGTTAGGGTCTCAAAGAGGAGGGTGAGGAAGGAGACCCAGGGATCTAGGATCACCTCCCCCTTCACCTCCATACTGCATTTCAATAGAAGAAAAGGCTGGCTGACTGGCGCCTCCTAAATCACCTTCCTGTAAATAGCAGGTATGGGATGGGAGAAATCTCTCCAGAAGACACTGTTTTTACTTAAACAAGATCAAATCTCTACCCCCACTCCTCCATCCAGAGACCAGAAACCTTTCACATGTAATTCCTAAAACTGTAAACCCAAGACCCTTTCATATGTGATTTCTAAGGCTGTAAACCTAAGATCCTTTCACGTGTAACATCGAGAGTGTAAGCCTATATAAAGGCAGAGCTTCTCTTTGTTAGTGGAGTTGGGTCATTTGGACAGATTGTTGCCTGGCTCCTGGCTGAAATAATAATAATAAGCACTTCTTGCTTCCCAGCTCAGTGTTTGAGAGATCTGTTTCTCGTGGCCACTCCTGCTTCAACAGTTCTGCATGGCTGGGAAGCCTCACAATCATAGCAGAAGGCAAAAAGGAGCAAGGAGGTTCCAAATTTTCTGACCTTTTCCTGTCTACTTCTGAGCCCTCCAAACTGTTCCAACCTCTTCCTGTTACCCAGTTCCAAAGTTGCTGCCACATTTTCAGATATCTTTTCAGCAGCACCCCACTCTCCTGGTACCAATTTACTGTATTAGTTCATTTTCGCATTGCTGATCAAGACATACCCAAGACTTAGTAATTTAAACAGGAAAAAGGGTTTAATGGACTTATAGTTCCACATGACTGAGAGGCCTTACAATCATGGTGGAAGGCAAGGAGAAGCAAATCAAGTCTTACATGGATGGCAGCAGGCAAAGAAAAACTTGTGCAGGGAATCATTTTTAAAACCATCAGATCTCATGAGACTTTTTCGCTATCACCAGAACAGCATGGGAAAGACCTCTTCCATGATTCAATTACCTCCCACCAGGTCCCTCCCATAACACGTGGGAATTCAAGATGAGATTTGGGTGGGGACACAGCCAAACCATGTCAGAGTCCAACTAACTATATGACATTCTGTTAAAGGCAAAGCTAAGGAGATAGTAACAAAATCAGTGGTTACCAGAGATTAGTGGGAGGAAGGGATAAATAGGCAGAACAGAGAATTTTTAGGACAATGAAACTACTGTTTATGATGCTATAATATTGACATAAGCGATTACACATTTGTTCAAACCCTTAAGAAGTACATCCTCAAGAGTGAACCCTCTCATACACCTTGCATGCTGGGTAAGAATGTGTCAACATAGGTTCATCAGCTGTAGCAAATATGCCACTCTAGTAATGGATGTTGATACTGGAGGAAGCTGTGCGTGTGGGAATAATGCTGTATTTTCCTTTCAATTTTGCTGTGAACTTAAAACTGCTGTTAAAAAAGAGAAAAGCTTCTTTAGAAAAAGGAACAATATCATTTGAAAAAATATTTTTAAGAAAATAAATATAACCATAGCATATTGTGGGCTTTGCAATGAATAATATTTATACAGTTATAAACACTGAACTTTTGCTGTAACCAAAAATTTGATAAAGCTATAGTGGGAAGATTGAAGAAGAAGGTGTGGAGAGACAGGAGAGAGATAAATTCTCAACTGCCATCACAGGAATTTCATAGATAATGTCTAAAATTGAAACAGCACAGAAGTATATGTATGTCATTTAGTACCATGGACATAAATAGTATCAGCTAAAGGACCAAGAAGTGACTGCTGCTGGAAGTAAGAATAAGAAGTGACAAGGGGTGGAGTGGGCTGCTATTTTAAACAGATTTTTTAAGTACATGCATGCATTATTTTCATAAAATAAAAGCTAGTTTTAAAAAGAGCTGTACGGTATCCTACACTAGAGAATTAAAGAAATTTTGACATAACTGGCACAGTAAGATACTATGCAGCCATCACATGCAAAATAAGGAATTTCCACAAAATATTGCTGGAAGAAAATAAAAGCATGTCACAACAGTACATATTGTTTGGTTCCATTTTTGTTAACACACACCCATACGCAGTGTGTTTATACTGTAAATACGTGGTCCCTGCTCTCAAACAACTTCTAATTCAACACATAAAAATAATAGTTTTAATATGATGTGTTTGTTAATAGGATGCAGGGATTCTCAAACTTGAGTGTGCATCAGAATCACTTTGAGAGCATATTTAAATAAAGATTTTAGGTCTGCATCCCATTTCTGATTTAGCAGATTTGAGGTGGGACCTGAGGATTTGCATATCCATCATGTACCCAGGAGATGCTAGATGCTGCCACTGCTGATCCGGGACTACACTTCCAACAGCACTAAGATTGTTACATACAGAGTGTCTGGATACACTTGACCCAGCACGGGAGTCCGGGAAGTCTTCTTAGTAGAGATGTTCCCAAGTTGCATCTTACGTGGTTCTTAGCAGCCTCTGAAGTTTCACAAAGTGGTAAAACTACTGACAAATCTTAATGGAAATTCTTGATTTACCAATTACGAGGTTGCACGTAGTAACCCCAAACATCATGTTTCCTTGCTTTGGACTAGAACTTTCTAGGCATTACTGGTTATTTCAGACAAATCAGCAGCTGTGCTTGGCATTTTTATATGCCTTTGATTAAGGAAATTGACAAATGAGAAAGTTATTGCATATGAAATGTTGAGATTGATGACCAAAATTTTCCAAGCTCGGGATGGCTGGGAGGGTACAGAGTAAGTCTGGGGTCTTTGGAAGGGAGTCCTGGCTCAGCCTAACAAGGAGGGGATACATACTTGCAAGCTGGTTACAAGAGAGCGGAGGGTGTTCCCTGAGGCTACTCTTCTCACTGTTAGAAGCTGTTCTCTGATCCCTTCTCCAGAGGAGAAGCAACCATGGAAAGTGGCGAAGGACTTACACTAGTGGCTCCCTACCAGAGCCCAGACACTGCCCTAGGTACTCAATGGTGTCTGAAATGGAAAGGACATCCTTAGGGACTTAGGATGTTAAGGAAATATCAGAAAAGCTAATCTCTACTCACATGTTGGCCAGTTAGATTCTCACTTATTCTTTTTCACCTTTTAATTTGCTTCTTAAGGACAAAACCAAAATGAGTTCTCCAGTCTCATTACAGGGTTTCATGAGCTTGCCTGTTGTTTACTGGACCCTGTGTCTAGCACAGTGTCAGGTCCAGAGTTGGTACTGAGTGAAAATTATTTAGTAACTGGCTAGACAAACGTTACAGGAGCTGCCCGGGAGAATTCAAGAACACATGCGGAGAAAACAAAAAATTGCCTTTAGCCTCAGGAAATTGAGATTTTCTAGAATCCCTTAATCTAACTCTGAGGGTCTACAGTTTGGTGCACTTTTAGAGAGATAAATGTGGAAGACCACCTGCCATGCTAGTGGCTATCAGTTTTCTTGCTGGGAGAGGAGAAACTTGGAGCGTAAGTACAGTGAAGCCAGGTAGTCAACCAAGTCTGTCATAAATTAAAACTTGATCTCTAGAAAGGTGCCAACTTCTTGGCTTCTAGTTCTCTGAGAAGTAAGAGGTCAATTCCAGTTACCTGAAACCTTGATTCCAACTACTCTAATGGAAATTTGTGTTGAGAAATAATTGGAAACACTATTTTCTACACTAACAGTTATTAGAATGCCAAATTGCGCCCATTATAGAGTCTCCTAGAGAGTGAAAGTAACAGTATTTATGTGAAGTACAACTCTTACCATCTCTCCCTTGGGTGGGAACTTGAGTTCTTTGTCATGCATAAGGTAAGACTAGAAGGCTACTTTCTATCACAGTACCTTAATTTTAAAATCATCTTCTTTTGAAATCATAAAATAATTTTTGTAGAGCTTCAGAACTTGAAAAATGTCAAGAAAGCCAACTCAGTCTCCTTCACACTTTAGCCAAATACTTTTTGGTGTAGGATTCTTAATGAGGGCAGAGTAGGAAAGGAGGAAGAGGCTTAGGAATTACAAAAGGCCAGAAGTTCCCTGCCCCAGTCAGTACTTCTGAGAAATCCTGCCTTGGACCTTGCAATAGCATCTTGCAGACAGGAGGTAGACTCCTCCCAACTCTAAAACAAAACAAAATAAAACAAAACAACAACAAAAAAAGCAGCAGAAGAAGTCTATCAGTAAATGTGCTGGAATAAAACCAAGTTAGGTGCTCCTCCTAGACTTAAAAAATGGAGACTTCAAGGAAAACAAAACTTGGAGAATCATAATTGTGAAACTGTAAATGTCAAAAACTACAGAAAGAAGTTACAGAAAGCCAGTAATTTAAGGAGTGAAAAGTAAAGACCTTAAACACAGTAGGAGACCATTTTGATCTTCCTTAACAGTCCTCTGTGTGAGAAAATGAGCAGGATTCTGATTGAGCAGTATTCAGCAGGAATCTGATGGAGAAAGAATAGCTAAGTTATTTCTACTCAAATCTCTGAATCTTAAACTCCATTACAAAATACATATTCTGATTGGCAGTAACATCCTGTTAATGAAAACCAAAAGAAGGGTCCTAAAAGGGACTATGCCAAGGTGCCCACTAAGTCAGATACCTTGTTCAGTGGTATGAACCTAATATGCCAGGCGAGGTACAAATCAGTGGGTTCTTGTCAAATAACACATCTGTTGCTGGGGACAGATGGAAAAAGTAGGATGTGTTCTTGGCTGATTGAGCAAAAAGAAGTACCTACTACTTTTTTCCTTAGTTCACACCATGACTCACTAAATCCTGAAATGAATTATATCACAGCACAAATTCATTGCCACTAGCATATGTAGAAAGTAAAATTAGTATAATCAACTGTGAACTGTTATGCTAATGAAACATACATTGATGTGATGTAAACAAACAGTGATGCAGGTATTCCAAAGGGGTGCAAAATCAGAAAATCATTTACTTTGGTTATAGTAGATACTGTATTACTTGGGAGGCATCAGGTTTACCTTTGTGTTTTGTTTGTGGAAATGTGAAAATTAGTGTGTAGCCCTTACATACACATCAAATGATGGAGAAGACAACTGGTGTAGAGAAATGAATCAACCTGGAATGGAGTATTTCTGTAGATACACTCAAGGTGGCAAATTTAGAGTTGACTAATCATTATGAAGGGGAATGGATATAAACTCATCTTATGGAAGGGAAAACTGCAAATGAGATAAATTTACCTAACTCAGGACATACAATTCAAGGTCCCAGCTTCTCGCATGTTTCTTAGTTCTTTTCTCACTCAGTTGCACTACTTGCCCCATGAACCTGCACACTAGTATTTATTACAGTGGATGAACATAAATAAACTCATAAAGGCTCTGCTAAATTATTGCATGAGAGACTGTCCAAGCATTGTTTAGAGAAATTAAAACGCTTTGAAGATTTCGGCTGACATCAAAGAAGCTTATCCTTTCAAAATGTGTCCTCAGGGAGCTTGGCCAGAGAAAGAACCAAATTTGATGCTAATGTTTTTTCGGTGTTCTCAGCGCAGGACAGGTAAGTACATGGACTCTAAAATCAGATCTGGTGAAGGCTGGAGGGAGGTGGGGATGGTTAATGGATACAAAAAAATAGAAAGAATAAACAAGACCTACCATTTGATAGAACAAAGGTGACTATAGTCAATAATTTAATTATACATTTTCAAATAACTAAAAGAATGTAATTGGATTGTTAGTAACACAAGGGATAAAATGCTTGAGGGGATGGATACCCTATTCATCATGCTGTGATTATTTTACATTGCATGCCTGAATCAAAACATCTCATGTACCCAATACATACATACATCTACTATGTCTCCATAAAAATTAAAAATAAAAAAAATCAGATCTGGGTTGGAATTCTGTCTTGACCGCATTTTTTTCCCTATAGTTTCTTCCTCTGCTAGCGTAAGCAACTCACATAATCTTTCTAAGGTTCATTTTCCTTATTGTAAAATGAAGACAACAGTTATATCTGCTTCATAGGGTTACTGAGATGACAAAATGAGATAATGTAGGTAATACACTACATGTTACATAAGTAATATATGCCTGACATATAGTAAAGGCTCAGTAAATGACATTTATGATCATTACAATAATCATAACAATACACATTTTTCAGTAGTTTGTGTTGAGCAAGTCCATATTATTTCACATTTCCTTGAAGTTCAGTGTCTATGTTGCTTTCTTTTTTTTTTTTTTTTCAGATGTAGTCTCGCTCCGTTGCCCAGGCTGGAATGCAGTGGCACGATCTCAGCTCACTGCAACCACCACCTTCCGAGTTCAAGCGATTCTTCTGCCTCAGCCTCCCAAGTAGCTGGGACTACAGGAACATGCCACCACACCTGGCTAATTTTTTTTACTTTTAGTAGAGACAGGATTTTGCCATGTAGGCCAGGCTGGTCTCAAACTCCTGACCTCAGGTGATCCACCCGCCTTGGCCTACCAAAGTGTTGGGATTACAGGCATGAGCCACCGTGCCCAGCCTCATTGTTGCTGTTTCTACTTAGTAGATCCTGAAGAAAAATCCATTTTATATCTTGTTTTCTCTGCCTAGTTTTTGCTAGACAGGGACTCTTATGATAAAAACAAGTTTAAAATTTCAATTTACTTTAAATAGTGAGTCATAAAATTAATCATTTATAGTTTATGAGGCCATATGTTCTTGGGTGGTTTGAAGGTAAAAATCTAAGAACAGAGTTTGATGAAGAACAAAAAGATTTACAAAATACAATTCTATTTTCTAGAAAAGAGAAAGGATACACCTGCAGTGGATATTTTTCCCTTGGCATAATCTCTGCTTTCAAATCCTAGTTCACGTTGTCAACCCCTTGGACAGCATGTCCGTGTCGGGCCTCATCATTTCCAACTTGGGCCATTATAATAAGCAGTTAGTAACTGGGCTCCATGGTTACACTCTTTCACAAAACTCCATTTTTGCCACAAGGCTCACTTTTTGAAAATACAAACATTAGGGTCACAAATTCTTGATCTGACACATAACGCCCTTTCCAGTCTGACACCTAAATCGATTTCCAGGATATCTCTCCACTCTTTTGCATTAAAGACATTTTTATCAGCACTGAACTCCTTCAGTACACTTCACACTTTCATGCTTTGTGTCTTTACTCAGGCTATTGTCCTCTGCCTAGGAAGTTCTTTCCCCTTTGCCTTGTAAAAAGTCCACGATATCTTTTGTAAAACAAATTATAATTATCTTGTGCACATGCTAGATGTCAGGGACTGTTTGAAGCACTCGCAACATATAAACTAATTTAATCTTGACTACAATCCTATGAAGTAGTATTATTACCATCTCTATATATGAAAGAGAAAAGTGAGGCACATAGAAGTTAAGTGACGTGTCCAAAGTGACACTGATGGTAAGTAGAAGCTGCTTTTGATTAGTTAGAACTAATTCTTCCCTCTTTTCTAGTGTAGACTCTTGTTTATGCTGCCATTTTGCAACTTGCTTAGTCTGCTGTGTGACAACCTCCTTATCTCATGTACCCGTCAATCCTCACTGCCCAGCACTGTACCTTACATTTAGTCTGTGCTTAACTAATGTTTACTAACTGCATGAACCCAAATAAGAAAACTGCAGCTACATTTTCTACAGATTTTTCTAACACCATATATGCTATTATATCTTTAGTTGGTTGCAAAAATGGGTTGAGTGGCACCTGAGTAGAAAGGAAAGTGGGCAGACGAGAGGACAGAAATGGTTTCTGGGCTGGTATACTTGTGTTAAAGTACATGCTTCAACCTGCAGCAATAACCAAAGACCTTACATACTCCTAAACTGAAAACATAAAGCACAGCTTTTCAAAGCCCCAAACCTTTTTAAATAAACGTCATTTTTTCATTTCCATACATCATGTTTTATTTTAAGCCATACATATTACGGACACTTAAGAGCCTCTTGGAACAGCTTAGTTCATTTTTGACAGTAACTCTTGGGCAAAGACTCTTCACTGCGCCATTACTCCAGGGTGTTCTCTCTGCAGCTGTCACAGGGAAACCAGTGATATGTGGCATTTCATGCCCTCCCTTGAAGATCACTTATCCTGGACAACAGTTTACGTGGAAAGTCTCCACGTTACTATGGAAAAAACCTTCAGACATATACAAAGACAGCATCTCAACATCTACTTCAGCCTTCAACAAAGGTATGCAGCAATGAACACTGGAGTCCTTATTTCAAAGAAGAAAAAGTGAACCATGAGACATTTAACTCATCCTGACATCCGTTCTCTGATTTCCAAATTAATATTTATTGAGCATGGTGTTGCAGACAGAAAAGGAATAAAACTGCCCCTTGCTCTTCAGAAAGCTCACATTCTAGCTGGTCAGGAGGTCAAAAAACCATTTGACTAAAAACACTTGTTTTAATAACTATTCTGTCTAGCACTCCAGAAAGGTGACGGCCCTGAGGAAAGAAGGAACTGTTCTGCCTAGGCGTGGGCAGAGCCTGGAGGGTTTGTGGAGGAGGTGCCATTTCTGAGCATCAAGGAAACACCAGATTTGGTGCAGTGGAGAGGTATGGGGGAGGTTAGATGGGAACTGGAATTACAGGTAGAAGAAAACGTATTCAGGAGCCTTTATAAAGGCAAGAAGGGAAGCTTAAAATGTTCTTATATTAGAGCACAAGGTGCTAAAAGATATGGAAGGAGAAGGATGGAAAAGAGAGAATAAAAAGATTTTATCATACTTTATGTAAGAAAGGCAGAGCCTACAGATGTGAATCTCAAATAAGGATGTTGAAGAGGTTTCTAGGAATTTAATACAATTAAGTAATTTATTACAAAGTCAGAATATTTTTTTTTGGAGACGGAGTTTCACTCTTGTTACCCAGGCTGGAGTGCAATGGTGCGATCTCGGCTCACCGCAACCTCCGCCTCCTGGGTTCAGGCAATTCTCCTGCCTCAGCCTCCTGAGTAGCTGGGATTACAGGCACACGCCACCATGCCCAGCTAATTTTTTGTATTTTTAGTAGAGACGGGGTTTCACCATGTTGACCAGGATGGTCTCGATCTCTGGACCTCGTGATCCACCCGCCTCAGCCTCCCAAAGTGCTGGGATTACAAGCGTGAGCCACCGCGCCCGGCCCAGAATATTTTTTTTTATAGCATCTTATTTCATTCAAAAATGTAGAAGACTGATCATCTTAGAAAAAAATAAGTTTAAACGAATCCTTCTCTGTACCTGGAGTGTTCAGTTCTTTTTATTTTGACATTAATTTTCAAAATAAATACTTATTAAGAGGCTGCTATTTACCAAGTAAATTCTTAGACTTGATCTTAAGAATTTGAGAAAATACAAAATTGAAAAAAGTTCCAAATGTAACAAAGTGATTGTTATTATTATTAACGTAGAATTTTAGCTATTTTTCTGTACTAAATAATTGAATAAGTTAAAAAAAAGACCTTACTGGGCACCAATGAATGTTATATTTATCAAAAACAAACTTACCTTGTTAATTAGAAAAGCACATTTGATCATAAGAACAATTAGGCACTGAAAATCTTACTGAACAGGGTTTCTGAGAGAGAGGTAATGACATGAAGCCTAACAGAGCTGCTCACACTGAGAATCCTGTGTTTCCATAGTATGGAAATATGTATAAGTATCTCGAGATACCTGAGAAATAAGCTATGAGTAGATATCTCAAGAGACCTGAGGAAGCTGAGATGAAGAAATCATCTTCCAAAGACACGATCTCCTCTGTTAGGTGAGGCTTTGCTTTCTCATTCAGACCTAATTTTATAAAATACATTTCCTTTAAGGATGTGAAGAATCAAGGAAAAAAACATAAAACAAAGAAACCAAGAAGAAGCTGCTTAGTTTGTAATATTGTGCATTCAGTTGATCACGTTAGTTTGTAATATTGTGCATTCAGTTGATCACGGTACACAGAGACACGCTTATTATTGTCAACACAGGAGTTTTAAAAACCCTTAAAGAAGTAGGTCAGTTGAGTAGTGTACAGCAAAGCTCACCCAGGCTGAATGTCTGGTCAGAGCAACAGTCCACTTTCCAGAATGCCACCTGGATTGGAGATTGAAAATAAAATTCCTAGGATATGCCAAGTTTCATTTCCTAAAAGTGATGATGACATCATAGTTATTTCAGTTTTCAAAATGGGAACAACTTTTAAAATAAAAAAAATCCCCAAATGTATTGAATATTATCTTAAATGAAGATAAGTTTGGACTCTACATAATGTGACTTTATTCAGTTATTTACTCAGCATTCAAGATAGCATGACTATGTCTCCTTCCTTGTGAGGGGAGGGAGGATATTTTTCCTCATGAAGTTATTGTAAGAATTAAATGAGATAATGTAAGAAAAATAATTGGCATAGTACCTGGTACAAAACTAAGGATTCATTGAACGCTTTTAAAAGGCCCTAACATTTATGTTTTTGCTTAAAGTATGCATTTTTGGTTAAGATCTTATTTCTAGTATTTAATGTATTAAATAATGGCTGATGTACCACAAACAGGTAAAAAATAAAAATATTGGCCTCGATTTCTTACGTGTTATGCAGCGCTCATTAAATTAGAAAATCCTGATTCAGGATACCTCAATAACCACCCAGTAATACATTCTAAAAGAAAGCAGCATCTATTTAGACTCTAATTCACAACCCAACACCTTAATGACCAGCAGTTTTCGAAATGTGATATTCTGATAAACTTTCAGGTCCTTTAGGAATCACTGCCATCCTCAATCAGCTGTCCTTTAATCTATCTTAGAGCTTGGTCTCATTTGATCATTAGCAGTTTCAGCTTGAGTGAGTTTAGGAAATTGCATATTGACACAGAAGAAATTTACACTTTTTGCATTCAAATGCTTTGATACAAAAAAGATTGGATTACAAATTTTACTAAACAGTGTTTTAAAAATGCAAAAAATGATTTTGGCTTTTATTCCACATTAGTTTTAGAAAAGGTGAAGCAACTTGAGGGGAAAGGGTGGGAAGGGAGTGAGGGATAGAAGACTACAAATCGGGTGCAGTGTGTACTGCTCGGGTGATGGATGCACCAAAATCTCACAAACCACCACTAAAGAACTTATTCATGCAACCAAATACCACCTGTTCCCCAAAAACCTATGGAGATAAAAAAATTTTTTTAATTAAGATAAAAAAAGGTTGAAGCATCAAGTAATAGGTTTATTGTTGATTGCTAGTCTCTATGAGCCATTAGGTATTTATCAGCTGAAACTGATTTACCAATATAACCAGGAACACATCAAACTTATTATAATTTTGAAGTTACACTGAAATATTGTCTAAATCCTATGAAAACCACTTTTTCAGAAAGAAAAAAACATTAATTTTAGGGGAATTATAGTTAAGTCTTTTTAGCTCTTCCCAAATAACATTATTCAGGGAGAGTAAAACCAGGGTCTTAGCATAATGCATATCACATTTTTAGATTTATTCAATTGTTTACTGAGTGTTCAGAACAACCATTATCTATGAATTATCATTCAAATACAGAAATATCAAGTCTTTAAAACTTTCTTTAACCTTTGCTCTAGCAGCTGAAAAACAGTGTCCCTTATTTCTGAAAGAGGGTATGCTGGATTTTTCTCACCATTTGCCAAATGTACATATTCACTTCATAAATTTTTCTTTCATAGCATGCACATATTAATCATTTATTTTACTCACATATAAGCTAATAACATTTATAATACCTTTAATTTTATATGTAGTCTCTAATATATGTAGTCTCAAATTGATTTTAGATTCATAGTCACCTCTTTGATGTATATTTTAAAATATTCCTAACCAGTATACTTTTTGAATATTGAACACATGGATGTTTAAGTCAACTTTATAAAGAAACTCAGATATTGAGAAACTAAGTGACTAAGAGTACTAAATATGGATTATCAAAATATAAAATGATGGCCAGGCACAGTGGCTTGTGCTTGTAATCCCAGCACTTTGGGAGGCCAAGGCGGGTGGATCACCTGAGGTCAAGAGTTTGAGATCAGCCTGGCCAACAAGGTGAAACCTCGTCTCTGTTAAAAATACAAAAATCTGGCCTGGTGACACATGCCTGTGGTCCCAGCTACTCAGGAGGATGAGGCAGGAGAATTGCTTGAATCTGGACGTTGGAGATTGCATTGAGCTAAGATCCTGCCACTGCACTCCAGCCGGGGTGACAAGAGTGAAACCTTGTCTCTAAAACAAAGAAACAAACAAAAAAATGGCAGTAAAAAGTCATCTTCTAGTGACAGCTCAAAAAAGCAGTTGCAACCATATATCAGCTAATTATAGTTAATTTAACATGAAGATACTTTTGTTCATATAACAATAAAAATTAGTTTAATTTAACTTTTTAACCTTAAACTCTCCCTCTATCCTGTAAATAGCTACCTCTTCTAACATACTTTTTTATAATTCTACTTTTTATTTGTTCGTTAATATGTCTACATTCTTCAATAGAAGAAGCTCTTTAAGGAAATTTCAATGTTACCCATTGTTGCAAGATTTTTAGTACACAGCTGTTCAATAAATGCTTTTAGCACAAATAAATAAAATGCTGATTTGTCATACTGTGTGAGCTTGATTCTTTAGGACAGCAGCTTATATTTAGTTAGCCTGACAGACAAAAGTGCTTAAAACATGACAGTTTATAGTCATGAAATACCATGCCTATGTTGACAATGGACTGTGAATTTACACACTCCATTGTACAAGCATGTAAAAACAACTTTACAAGCATGTAAAAGTGGGCCTCCTCTCTGGTCAAAGTTTATTACCTCTATCTTTGATTCCTGCCACCTTAGAAAGGAGCTAACCCAGGTTTATGATTACACCAGCTGGAAGGAAATCTGGGGACCTGTATTTTATTCAGTGCCCTGCCACCTTAGTTTCTGGGTGACCTGCCATGCTTTGCTTTTTGAAGCCTTCTGTGAGGAGTGAGCAAATAACAGCACTTGTCATACAACTTAAATGAGCATGCCGTAATCAATAAGAGCAATCGATCAGAATGCTAAAATAAATAAATGAATGAATAAACAGATAAAATAAAAAATAAACTCTACCATCACAGTGTGACGCTACCATAACGAATAAGCATTATCACATATCAGCCCTATCTGCTATCATCAGCAGCTTTCAAAACTAATCTTCACATTGGACAAAGGGTACCGGATTTTATACAGCAGTTAGTGTTCTTTCTCTGCATTTTTTCCAGTTAGTAACAATTGACAGTAAGAGCCCAGCCTTGGGGAGTCAACAGAAGTGACCCATGACTTGTAGTTTGGTAGGTTCCAGCTAACCATCGGATCACTTCCACAATCCCCACAGACTGCTGTCCATCTCCAGCTCAGCCAGCCATTGTGGTTACGCTTGGTGGTGAAGACAGCAAAGATAAAGGTTTCATGGAGAGCTAAAGGCAAGACCCAAGGCCAGGCTCTCATTAAGATTTTTTTCCTTGTCAAAATAGAAATCGTTTCATTGCTTTTTCTTTCTTATTACGTGTATATATGCACCACAAAACAATTTCAGAAAACACAGAATGCTATAAGAAAGAAGGCAAAAATTATGCAAAGCCCCGCCACCCACTGTGCTAACTATCCCTTTGGACTTTAGAACATATTGCACACTCACCTTACACAGCACAACAGAAAGAAAAGCCTGGAATGCAAGTAAAAAAAAAATCTCTTTCTTTCTTACAGTTAAAAAAAAACAAACAGAAAACTTACAGAAAAATGAAATCAAAATAGGAACAAAATCTAGCCAGAATGACAAGTATCACCAGAAATCTAGGAAATACACAGAACAGAGAAAGCTTTCAAAGAGGAAGAGAAAAGACAGTGATCAAATCAGGCTGTCTCAAAAAACGATGATACTAAAAAGCGTGTCAGAGGCAAGAGCTCTGAGAAAGAACAAAGAGAGATAACAGAGAAAAACAGAGTGAGCAAATAGCAGAAAGAGGAGAGAAAAGACAGAGCACAAGAGGGGAAGCAGGAGGAATGGTGAAAGGTCTTTGTCACAAGGATAAATCAACATAATGAGAATGGAGATGCCCCCATATTTCATCCTCAAAGACCGCCTGTGGAAGCTTGGGGACTGCCAAATTCCTTTTTTAAAAATTTTCATAAAACACCAAAAACAGCTTTTAGTGGTACAAATGAAGGAAAGAGACTTCAAGTTATATTTAATATCCATAACTCCCAAAAGGTAAGTCACCCAATATAATAAGAAAGTACAAAAGTAGGCTGTGCATGGTGGCTCACCCCTGTAATCCTAGCTCTCTGGGAGGCCTAGATGGGAGGATCATTTAACTCCAGAAGTTCAAGACCTGCCTAGGCAACATGAAGAGACTCCGCTTCTACAGAAAAATTTAAAAATTAGGTAGGCATGGTGGCACATGCCTATAGTTCCAGCTATTTGGATGGCTAAGGAGGGTGGATCATTTGAGCCCAGGAGGTCAAGGCTGCAGTGAGCCGTGATTGTGCCACTGCATTCCAGCCTAGGCAACAGAGTGGGACTCTGTCTCAAAAAACTGAAGCAAAACAATACAAAAAAACAGGCAATAAAGGCAACTTAGCTACATATTTCAGCCAGAATTTTTCAGTGTATAAAATTTTTTTTGCCCAAACGAGCTGAAAACTTATCTCCACACAAAAACCTGCACACAGATATCTACAGCAACTCTAACCATGCCAATCCAAATATTGTCAAAACTTGGAAAGAGCCAAGATGTCCTTCAGTAGATGAGTGGATTTATTTATAAACTGTGTACAGTTCAGACCATGGACTATTATTCAGCACTAAAAACAAGTGAGCTCTCAAGCTGTGAAAAGTCATGGAAGAACTTTAAATGACTGTAGTAAGAAAGAACTTTAAATGAGTGTAATATTCCTAAGTAATAGAATCTAGCCTGAAAAGGATTCACACTGTATGATTCCAAGTAGATGACATTCTGGAAAGGCAAAACAATGAGATACTGAAAGATCATTCATTGTCAGGGGTTAGGAGAGAGAGGGGGACTAACAGACAGAGCAGAGCAGACTTTCAGGACAGTGAAACTGTTCTGTATTACAATGGTGGATACATGTCCTCATACATTTGTATAAACCCATAGAATGTACAACATCAAGAGGGATTCCTAATGTAAACTGTGGACTCCAGGGGATAATAATGTCTCAGTGCAGGTTCATCAGTTGTAACAAATGTACCACTCCGGCAGAGGGCAGGGAGGGCAGTGTTCATAATGCAGAAGGCAGTGTATGTGGGGGCAGGGGTGTATGGAAAACTCTCTATTCCTTCCTCTCAGTGTTGCTGTGAACCTAAAACTGCTTTAAAAAAGTTAAGCCTTTAAAATTCCAGACTTCCCAAATAAAAAACAAATAGTGCATTTTAAAAGAGAATTGGCTTCTTGTTCTATTCCCATGTTCTCATTTGTAGCTCTTTGTACATAGAGAAGAACCAGCATGATAGAGATTTTATAGAATATTTCGTGTATATGTATGTATGTGTATGAGAGAGACAGAGAGAGAGATTGAGAGGCAGAATGATAATTTGCGATAGATTTGCATCTATGAAATGAAGAACTACAAAATTCATGTGGATTTGTCTTGAATCATATTTTTTTAATGAAAATTCAATTTTCAACTACCTTTGATTTAAAAATAAAATAAAAATCATCAAATTTTAATTCTGGAGCTCTTCATCTACTTTACGGCAGAGGAGATAAAGCATTCGAGACTGTTGGAAGTGAGCTGTCTTCGCAGCTTAACCTAGTTAGTGACAAAGTTGAGGCCAGCATACCCAGTGTTCACCTGCTTTTGTTTCTGAGATTCTCTAAGCAGCAGCAGCTACAGGTGACTCAGAACCTGCTCTTAGCAGACCTAAGGAAAGCTAAGGGCCCTTCTAAAATGGGTGTTTGAAACAGCTATTAACAGCAAGAGAAGGTGGGCTACCAGGTCTGTGACGCTGATCTCTGCATCACAGGAATCTATGTCGTCTCCCTAAACTCTCAGCTAAAATGGTACTTTCCCAAAAATGTCTTTGAGTTCAGGGTAGAGGGGATCATGCTTCATTCTACCAAGAGACTTTACAAGACTTCTGTAAGCAGGAGGCTCAGAAAACATTACTTTGTAAGTATGAAATCAGCTCCAGGAAGATCCAAGTTGCAAGAAGGCTTTTTAGGACTATCTCCAAGTGCTTATAAAATTGACATTTGCATCAACAAATATTTGTTAAGGACCTAATATATGCTGAGAACTCCGCACAGAGAGATGAAAAAACAGCCTTGAGGGGCTTCGAATATTGCCAATCCCATTGGCCAGTCAGAACTATACATAAAAGATGAGAAACAGCCAAACCAGCCTGTACAAATGCAAAATACAGGGCAAGAACAATAAATGCTAGAGGGATTCACAGGAGGGAGGGATAAACGGGGCTGCTAGAGACAGCTGGATGGAAACAGTCAACTCTTGAGCTACGCCTTAAATGATTTATATGACAAGAGTAGAAAAGGAAGGGTTTTTCAGCTGGTAAAACAGGGTCACCAAAGATGCAAAGCTCAGAATATGTATCTGGAGATGATGAACAGACACCTTTGGTTAAGCTAGAGAATATCTGTAGGGACTAGTTGCCAACAAACTTAGAAAAACTGCTGGACAAAATTCTTTGAGGGACAAGAATGCCAGATAAAAGAAACTAAAGTCAATGAAGAACCATCAGAGTTTTGTGGGTAGGTGAATGGAATGCGAAAGTGATTTAGGAAGATTAATCTGCTGGAAATACAAAATGCAGATTGAAGGGGAAAAGATGGAAAGCAATGAGAATAAGTAGAGACTATTTTTATAGTCTAGACATGAAACAATGAGAGCCTTGAGACAGAAATAAAGCATATAGTCAACGAATATTTTGAAGTAAGGGACTGTAGCCTTGGTAGCTCAATTAAATTTTGGTTAGGAAAGATGTGTCCAGTTTAAACAGACTGGATTTCACATAGAAAGTTCCTAAAGACCAACCTAGTTTAAGAGACCAGTGTTTAGAAGTGATATCAGAGATGGAGACAAGATGTAGCAGTGATGGTTGCCTTCTGAAAGTGAATGAGTCCTCTTGGGAAGAGAATGTTTCATTTGTACTGAACGTATATTAATAAAAGGAATGGCAGAAAAGTACAGACCAGCATCATGGCTTTTTGGAAGCATGGTAGCAAGTGACTGAGTTTGCCAATTTCTACCTGTATTTACTTGAACAATCTCTGTTTCCTGAGACTTCCTGATGATCCAAGACTGATGACAGTGGCCAGGAGTCACTCACAGTTGATCTCATTGTCTATCATTCTGTAAGTATCACCTGAGCAGTTGGAAACCATGGTGACTTAGCCAGTGTCTTCCAGTGCTCAAGAGTCTCAAAACTTCATTCTGAAGAATATGCTGAGCCCACATCAAAGGCCTCTATACTGTTTTCAGTATAATGTATGTGATGATTTTCCTAAATGAGGGAAAAATAAAAGTCTGGATAATTTTCTAAATGTACAATAAAATGTCAGTGGAGGAAAAGTGTTACCAGTTGGAATAATTCTCTTGCTATTATGATACAGATATAAAACAATTCCCAATAATAATAGTAAATACTAGCACCATGTGCTGTGCCCAGGCTAAGAAATTTATAAATTTCTAGTTTATTTCTAACAAAGTACAGACACTACTTTATACATGAGTAAACTGAAGCACAGAGAGTTTGCACTTGGCCTAGATCATACAGATAGGACATGGTAGACCGTTATATACCATAATCTGTGACAAGAAACCAACACCTACTCTATTCATTATCATCAATCAATCAAACCTCTAACTTGATAATTCAGTATAACAATTCTATTGTTAAAAACAAAACACAGATGAGTCAAATACACACATACACATATACATACACAAATATGTATGCACAGATAATAGGAGAGGAAGGGCTGTTATTTTTAATTACATCATGACACAATGAAAGAAACCTTTTTATAGAGCTACCCTTAGTAAGGAATCACACTCCCAAATCATTTAACAAAAAGGCATTATTAAGTGAAGGTTCTTCATAGGACTGATGGTTACATTTCAAAGCTCATATTAGAGATGGATCTCGGCATCACTAATCTCTCCACAGATACAATTTCTAGCAAAACATAGCCCATTTACAAGAAGGCAGAAATGTTATTAAACTTAATTATATCTAATTGTCACACTTTCATTAGCTATTAGCATTATGTAAAGATAAACTAATGCATAATGAGCTCTTTCATTGCCACATAATTATAATTTTAATTATTATATTATGACCAGTATAATACAGTGCATATTTTCAATTTTCCCATTAGTGGGCAATTATTTATAAGGTTTTCTATTATAATCTGTCCATAGAGACCAAGTTATTAATGCCTCCATTTTCCTATAATGATGACCACAGTGTTAAAATCAATATGATGGCCACAGGGAAAACTGCAAAGTAAACTGGAAAAAACAACAAAACTACAACCATGAAGTCGGCTCATTCAGCACATGCCTGAGGAAATTTTAAGATGGCAAAAATAACATATTAATATTCTTACAAGAAGTTCTAGTTTACAAGGTTTTCTCAAGTATAATTTTTCTCAATTTTTGTGACCTTAAGTCCCCAACTCTTTCCTAAGACATTTTCCATGGTATAAAATATTCAAAAGCCTAGCCTTTGAAAAATGTTTTAAAGAGTTTTCACCAGTCAGAGAATTAGATTAAAATCCCACAAAGTCATTTCTGGGAAATTTTTTGAATTGTTCAATTTCAGGGTTGTACATCAGAAAGTAAGATGCTGATGAACTAGATGATTCATCCTCAAAGATGATGAAGAATGGGAGAAATTTATTAGAACAAAGGAAAAGGGCAATGTGATTGGATAGTGATTATGGCCAGAGGGTGCTGGGTGTAGGTCCTGAAAATAATAGAGTATTTGCTTTTGTCCACTAACTGAGAACAAGCAGACCTCTGCACTATTCTTCGTGTGAAGGCTGAGGCTATTTGGTGGACTTGGAGAGATATCCAGGACTATGCAAAGCCATTTAGGAATGTGGTATACGCACCTGGCCTTAGTCAGTTGCATTACTTGGTTCTGAGGCCTCACATGGAGACAAGACAGGTCTTTTGGGGCTTTTTGGCAGCCCTGTGAAACTGTTATCTGTCTCCCCCAACTGCAGTGGGGCTGTCCCAGTTATCTCTGAATTCCCGGCAACTTGCACTGTAAAAGTTTTGTGGCAGAAATTAATGAACTAGTTAGATTTAAACCCAAAAGTTCAAAGTAGCTCATATTATCCAACTTGATGGTAAACTAACCTGATTTTAATATGGACCAGTGTCCCTCCCCAAGAAAAACCGTTGGTCCAGGTTCTCAATAGATATGTACTCATACAGTTTGGCGATATCATTAATTTTTAAAATTTTTCCATGGAGGAGAATCAATATGACCCAATCATATTGGGTCATTGGTTATCCAGGAATAGGAATGTGTAAGACACACTTGGGAAACTGTTTAAATGCAGAGCCATTTCCAGAGGTTCTGAATCCACAGGGCTGAGAGACTATGTTTCTAGCAGAACCCTCCAGAAGATTCTGAATTAGGTGGTCCCCAGAGCACATCTGAGAAATACTGAAGCTGGTGCTCAATTCAATGGCAGCAGTCCTTGTGAGCCAGTAAACATGACACTCATCCAGGATTCAGAAGACCCCATGAATATAGTTTCACTGCAAGAGGTGGGACCTTGAGAAACTCACCAGATTTGCCCTGGTCTTAGGTTTCCTTACCCATGAAATAAGTGTGTTGCGCTCACTTCTGAGTTTCTTTTCTGAGATCTCTGTACCACTTAGGGGACCGTGAAGTTGGCAATACAGATTCTTGAGCTATGTATGAAATTCCAGAAAGCCAAACAGTAATTATTTATTTACCCATAACAAAATCTTATTTGAAACATCTACTTTTTTGGATTAAATTATATCACCTTAATGTTCCCCTGGTTATCAGAATCTCTCATGAAACTTAAACACTCATGTGTCACACAGCGAGGTTTCAGTCAGTGATGAACCGCATATATGATCATGGTCTCATAGGATTATAATCCTTATAGCGGTCTGATGTTGTAACTGTCACAGCATCATAGTACGACACATTTACTCATATGTTTGTGGTGATGCTGGTTTAAGTAAACCTACTGCACATCTAGCCATATAAAAGTATAACACATACAATTATGTATAGTATATAACTTGACAATGATAATAAACAACTGTTACTAGGCTTATGTAGTTATTTTTCTATACTTTTCATCATGTTTTAGAGTGTATTTGTTCTGCCTGCAAAAAAAAAAAAAAAAAAAGTTAACTGTAAAACAGTTGCAGACAGGTCTTTCAGGCAGTATTCGAGAAGAAGGCATTGCTGTCACAGGAGATGACAGCTCCATGCATGTTATTGTTCCTGAAGATTTTCCAGTGGGACAAGATGTGAAGGTGGAAGACAGTGATATTGGTGATTCTGACCCAGTGAAGGCCTAGGATGATGAACTAACAATCCCAGACAGCCTCACGTTACCCACTCAGCAACTGGGTAGTGTCACCTATGTGTCAGATGCTATTTGAGGGGGCAGAGAGGTAAATAACAAGTTATGGCCTCATGGTGCCTACAGTCTTGTAAGTGAAGACAGACAATAGCAAACACATATCAGGCCATAACAAGTTAACGTAAAGGAAAATAGAGTTTAAAGGGAGAGTTGGAGGTGGGAAAATGTTGTCAAGGAAAGGCTCTCTGATAAGGTGACATTTGAATCAAGACCTAAAGAAAATGGGGCGAAAGTTATGTAGATTTCTGGAGGGACTCCAGAAATCCTGAGTTATAGAATATTTGCTTTTCAAAACGGGAAGATGATTCATCATCCGTATTATCATAAACTTTACTTAAGCTAACATATTTATGAGCTCATGTTCTGGGCAGACTCTAGGATTATAGAAAAAGCACATGGTCTTGATTTCTTAACAGGGCTGTGGGGAACACAGTGAAATCTCTAGTCCATTGATTGTTTGACACTGAGGTAAAGCCTGGATTTTGGCACAATACTTATTTTTGCTGCCTCAAGAACATATCTTAGTTCACTTTCTCTCCTTGTGGTCAAGATATTTTTAGTTCACTTCTGGATTTAGTCTCTCTCAGCAGGTTTCTCAGCTACTTTCATTTCCTCTCTACTGACATCCTGATGAGCATGATTTATAAATATTAAAAATAAGGAGGTGAGACCAGATGCAAAGAATCTGCCAACAAATGTCAGAAGTTCTGATGAGTTCCCAGTAAAATTAGAGAATGTGTTTCCAGTATCAGTGAATTCCCCACATCTAGAACAATATCTGACACCTAGTTAGCACCCAAGGGATATGTGCTCAAGGAATGTTTGTAAAAGACTACATTTCTGTGCTGCCTATCTCAAACCAAAATAAAAGCTCTGCCTAAACAGAAGAGCTTGGTGTGAGTGTATGTGGGTGAGGGCGTATGGTTCTGTGTTAGTAAACAGGATGTTTTCTATCTTTTATGAGAAACACAGCAGCTGCTAGCTAAGCTCCTAATAGGGGAAGCTGCTACTTTTGCATCCTTGAAAGCCCCTATTTGCATAGACCCTATACAGAAGGCAGACATTATAAATGAAAACAGTATCTGATCACCAAATCTCACTTGCCCTGGAAAGATCTGCCTCTAGTTAGTGATTTTTGAAATGTGGATGTGCTGACAACAAAATTAACTTCTCCAAAGAGCTGAGAATTCTCATCATCCTTCTCACTATAATTTACATGACTTGACAAAATTAAACTGTTATTTTCATCGGGGTGATCTGCAAAATCATAAAATGATGTGTATTTTTGGGAATGCCTAATTAACTCTCCTTAGTTCCACTGAGGTTTCAGCTATGGATATAAGCATTGCAAATATCAGGGAGGTGTTCACATCTAGCTTTAGCAACCACAAAGAGACTCGAAGGGCTTAAAAGAAAAATCTCTTTAGAAATCAGACAATGATGATAATTCAAATCAAACGGTGAACCTATGGGGTAAAATCAGGTATACACTGATTTCCTAAAACTTGCCTTGCATCAAATAGCAAGAAATATTTTAATAGATGAAGCCAGTATTAATAATCAAAACAGAATTACAGACCTAGACACACAAGTCCATACCTAGCGACAGTTTTAATCACAAACATTAGCTAATATTGACCAATCTGTTTGTCACAAGTTTGCTTTAACATACAATCAGCCTCTGAAGTGAGAGCCACATTTCCTCAACAATTGCCAGCACCTTGTGTCACACTTATAAATAATGGGCTACTCCTATTGAGCACCATCTGCTTAATAGAGAAAAATGTTCATCTTAATTAGGAAACTCTTCTTATTATTTAATATTTATTGAACACCCACAATGTGCTTGGCAGCAAAATCACCAGAAACACGCTCTTTGCCCACCAAGAAAACACCTGCTAAGGAAATATGATGAACCAGTTATATAGTCATTTCTGTTTTTTAACATATTTTATGTATCTCTTTCCAGGTGACAGAACTGCCAATGGTTCACTTTTGGAAGGGTCTTCTCTTTTAATTAAGGTGGGATGGCGAGCTGTCAGATGAGTAATGAGTGAAGCAAAGATAAAGAGAAGATAAAGAGCAAAGTAATTACAATCACCATGAAGTAAAAATGAAATTTGCTCAATGGAAGAAAAAAATACACTCTTAAATAAAACCAGCTGTGTTTGTTATGAACTCACAGGTTAAGTCTAGAAGACAGATCAGAAATATAGAACATGTCGTGGAAAAGTCACCTTGGAACAGCAACCATTCTTTGTTTTGCATTTACCTTTGGCGCTTCTGTGCCTCACAGTGATACAGCCGATGTAATGTAGGGCACTCATTTCATTACAAGGATATTAGCCCCTTGGTGAGTAAAGATTTAATGGTCCAAAATCTACTATCAACTAGAAAAAATTAAGATAGATTGACAATCCTTTCCAGAAGCTCCCAACTATATCCCCTTCTCTCCCTATTACATTTCAATCAACAAAAGTCAAGAAAATGTCATAAGTTTAATATTAAAGTTATGTAGAGAAGTATTTTAGGAGAGAACAAACAACCGATTCACATCAGAAGGCTGTTATTACACACTTTTAATAGTGCACTTGCATGAGTTATCTAGTAATAACTTCAGTCCTCCTTTTAGTGAAGATTATAAAGAAAAGGAAAATATATTTTTGCTCCAATTGTTGAATATCCCAGATAAGAGTTTTTTCTCAGGTTATAAATTCAAGCCAGTTCTCTGCTCTGCATGGATTCCATGTTTCTGGAAAGGGTTGCCCACCTACTTTGCCAGTAGAGCTTAATAAATATTTCTGTTCTTTTTCAATGCTTTTCATGACATTGTATGTTTACCTCACTTCACCTTCTTCTTAATGAAAACATACAATGAAAAAGAGTGCTTGACTTTGGTCATAGTACTGCTTTCTTTTGTCCTCATGTTTTACTGTTTCTCATAAATCAGCAATGCCAATCCTAGGGCCAGAAACTCCAAGTAAATGGCCCTAGTTATACATTTCTAACATGATAAGTCAGATAATTGAATATTATTTGTGATCTTCATTTTATAGATATACTCCCTAGTTAACCACCTCACCCAGATAACATAGGCAAAAAAGAAATTACATATTATTGGAGGTAATGCTGTGATGATTGCAGTTGTCAAAGAGTGCTAATCTGAACTACATGGCAGAAGGAAAATGACTAGCTCATACATTGTCAGGGTAATAAATACCTAATGAGCAAAACTGTAAAGCAAATAGTAGGTTGAACATATACCCAAATGTTGATTCTTGATGCAAAAGTCAGAGAACAGAATGATTTGTCTCTCTGTCTAGAATGATGAAGCATCACTCCCTTATAAGCTAATGAGCAGCACCATCTGGCATAATTACAGAGGAGCAAGAGCTTAAGAGAGAGAAGAAAATGACAGAGCTGCAGTAGGACTTTCACAGAAGGTTAAAAAATTCCTAACCATGAAAAATATCATAACGAAAATAGTTGTAGATGTTCTTACAATATGCCAATAGAATAAAGATTACAGGACCAAATGTTTTCAAAATAATTGAATGTGACTCTTGATATCTTCGAATTCTCTATCATCATAGTTCTTAAAGTGTGATCCTAGGACCAGCAGAAACATTACTTGGAATTCTGTTAGAAGTGCAAACTCTTGGGCCTAAATCTAAGAATACCAACTCAGAAAGTCCAGGAGTGAGCCCAGCAATCTGTATTTTAATCAGCACCCCATGTAATTCTGATGCAAGCTCACGTTTGCGAACCACTGTTCTAGTAATCCAAATAAGAGTGAGAGATTTTTGCTGTTTCTCCTGGATACCAAAGAAATCAGAAATCAATTCTGTTTAAACAACTGGTCCATGTGTTGAAGAATAAAAATCAGTCGGACCAGTTTCTTGAGTGAAATGATGATCTCTTTGATGAGACAGCTCCGATTCTAGCAGCTTTTTGTAAAGCAGCAGAACAAACAGCCTTAAATTTTTAGCTTAATTGCACTGTTTCTGAGTGGATGCATTTTTTTCTTTATGCTATTAATACTTTGGTACACCCCCAAGATAACTTTTTACAAGTTCTCCTGAATCTTCTATGTAATTGTTTTTCCACCTCTGGGTCATTTATTTAGCAAATATTGACTGTCTACTATATAACATATGTTCTTCTAGGTGCTTGAGCTATATTAGCAAACAAAACAATGATCCTTGACCTTAGAGAACTTATATCCCAGTAGAGGAAATACATAGAAAACACTAAAAATTAAAATAAATAAGCGTATTATATAGAATATTAGAAGGTAATGCTATGAGAGAAAAAAAATACAATAGAACAAGATAAGGTAAATTGGGAATGCTGGGTATATAAGGTAAGGATTTCAATTTTTTTTTTTTTTTTTGAGATGAAGTCTTGCTCTCGTGGCCCTGGCTAGAGTGCAATGGCACAATCTCATCTCACTGCAACCTTCAGCTCCTGGGTTCAAGCAATTCTCCTGCCTTAGCCTCTCGAGTAACTGGGATTACAAGCTACCAACACCGTGCCTGGCTAATTTTTGTATTTTTAGTAGAGATGGGGTTTCACCATGTTGGCCAGGCTGGTTTCGAACTCCTGACCTCAGGTGATCTGCCGGCCTAGGCCTCCCAAAGCGCTAGGATTACAGGAGTGAGCCACTGTGCCAGGCCAGGATTTCAATTTTAAATTATGCCCTGGTAGACTCATCAGAATTGACTGGAAATCACTGTAAACACGTTTTTATTCCAAGGGAAATGGAGGACTATTGCAGGGTTTTGAGCAGAGAGTGACATGATCTGAATATGTCAGAAATGCTTTTGTCAATTTTCCTCTTAGTCTATATACAAATTTATCCATCATTTATGCAGTTGGCTGAAAGATACCACTACCAATTTTTTGTTTTCTTCAGGTTCATCATGAAAACATTTGAAAAGTAAGGCAATTTATTTTCTTTGTTACCAAAGAAGAAAATCTTTTCTGGAGGGTGATTTAAAGATAAAGTTTGGTAGTGAAGCTCAGGTTGCTTTATGAGAGTTTTCAGTTCTCCTTTACTTGGGTATTTTGTTTCCTGACTTCTGTGGTGATACTTACATTTGCCTCCTAAGACCCAAGAGTATAATTTTGACTTTAGGTACTAGGATCTGCTTTCTCATCAGGCAACTGACAGCTAAAAGAATTGTGAGTGAAGCCTTGGAACTTGCTTCACAGCTGAAGTGAAACTAAAATGGAAACCTGTATTTGAGGAATGGCTCTGCCAGTTATTTATTAAAAACCCAGTGCCCAATCCCAAAAACCCTAGAGAAGGTAATAGACTGGCTAGCCTTTGTGTAAAATAAAGCAAGAGGTGGTCTCTCTAAATAGAACTGTAGAAACTTTTCTATCAAAATCCAATCCGAGAACTTGCCTCTTTGGCATTGCTGTAACCCTTCTATATTGAAAAAAAGTGTTTTGAAATTCACTAGTATTTCAACAAATGGCAAAGGGACTTTTAAGCTTAAAAAATATATTAAATATTATTTCTTTTATTCATCATTTATTTATTCATTCCCCATTAAATGTTTACTGAATACCTATTAAAGTCAAGCATTATATCAAGGTGCTTGGAGAAACGTGCTGGTATTCCCTCAAATAGTTTATGGACCACTTGAAGAGATTAGACATAAACAGCAATAACGCATGGTAGAAAGTGATTATTTCTATAAACAGGAAGTCCATAACACTACAGTTTTCAGAGGAAGTACGAATTCTATCTAGGGATATTACAAAAGGCTTCACGAAAAAGGTAACATTTGACTTATTTATAAAGTATGGGCTGTATGTGTGTGCATGGCGATGGGAGAAAGTGCAATTTAGGCAGAGGGAACTATCTCTGCAAAAACATAGAGGTAGGACTAGATAGGTAGTCATGTATGTGAGAGGTAAAGAAGGCCTAAACTAGAGCAGTGGTAGTGATAATAATAGAACAAAGAAAATGAGTCATTACTGAGGTCAATTCAAGGACCCCTGAAACATCTGTGGGCCCTTTAACTGAAAGAGAGTGAAAATGATACATTCTTTTGGAACTATGTTTTATGGCAAAGCACCATTATGCTAGGTCTGAGAATAAAATGGAGATGCGTACAGTCCCTGTCCTTAGGAAATGTGTTGTTCAATGAGAGAAATCAATAAACAAACACAATTCAGATAAACAAGTCTCTAGTTGAATTCTTAAGGACTTCTCTGAGCCCCATTATTAATCTGCTAAGGAATAGGGCAGGATCACAAAGTTAGGATCCAACTACAAGCAGATTACCAAGCTATTTAGGAAACAGATATTCTTGACCTATGTATTTCTTTGGTTCAAGAAACAATGACTGTGTTTTACTTTTTTAACAGCACAATTCAAAGTGCCATCTACAGATGAACAGGATTGACCCAGCTTGAAAACTTGCTAGAAATGAAAATCTCAGGCCCTGCCTCAAATCATGTGGGTCAGCAGGTGACTTGATGTGCATTAAAGTTTGAAAAGCACTGCTCTGATCTGGAGGACTTACTCTTCACTAAGAAAAAGAGCTATGGGGGTTTTCTCCACTCCGAGCACCCCTCCTGTCTCTGCATGTGGAGTTTTTCCTCCTTTCTTGCCTATTAAACTTCCCATTCCTTGAAACAAAAGAAAAGAAAAGAAAAGAAAAGAAAAGAAAAGAAAAGAAAAGAAAAGAAAAGAAAA